>NC_142941.1:37022634-37025134 GCF_046866305.1 Octopus bimaculoides | reverse complement strand
AATTTAATCTAATTATTGTTTTATTTTAATATTCACAAGGCATTCAATGATGTAGCGATTGGAAAAAATATATATGTATTAGATTTTAGTTAACATTGTTTTAGAAATGTGCTTACTGAAACATTTTCAGAATTAGTATGTAGTATAATTAGTGTCCTTCTTGATTAAATAAATAAATATTGTTCAACTGGATTAGTGCCAATCAAGAACCTTTACTTTGGAAGTACATCTAAGAAGAACATGAAAGTTCAAAGTATTACATGCAAGTCCTTAGAAAATAATTTTAATCTTTTTACAGTGCAAGTTTATGTTACAATAACACTATTAGATGTAATTTTGTTAATATGTTAAAAATCATAACCTTTCTGGGAAGGTGATCATCTTTTAAGGTGATTTTTTTGTTAGACAATTGTTTATTGAGACAGCTGCATAATCTGAAGACTTGTGGAAAATAGGAAAATAATTATGAAAGCTTGTAACCAATTGTGTTTGATTCTTTTAAAATTAATTATATCCATCAGATAAAAAATATATGGAAAGGTGATGTGAAGCAACAGCCGTGGGCACTTTGTAAACATACATTTTTTATGATGATAGTCACTGGCTTTGCTTTAGGCAAAAAACTTGTGATGTTTTTAGTAACTAACTACACAAAACATCATATGTTTAAATTAATTATTTTCGTACTTTTTCTCTGTTTCCCTTCCAATCAAGAGTTCAAAGCAAACCTTGCAAATGAATTACATAAAAAAAAATTCTTTTCAACAATAAATGGCAAATCTATAATTGGGTACTAAGCCTAGCAGAATTTCTTACAGCTATCATATAGATTAGTCCTACTCTTATCTACTGGGTATAAATGGTGATAAAAATATGCTAAAGTGATGAGGGTGATGACAGTGATGGTGGTGGTGATGAAAATAATAATGATGATATTTTTAGTTTATATTGTGAATTTATAAATTTAAATTACTTGATAAACCATGTTAGAAAATATACAAGTAGCTTTAATTATCCAGAGAGTTATATATATATATATATATATATAAAATCTCATATATTTAAAGAAAATTGTTAAAATTAGCATAATTCTATTTAGAATTCAAATTTGATCCTTAAGGGAATATCCAGTGTTACTTAGTTTCATACAAAAAAATTATCACCGTATGTGGTTTTATTTCAATCAGATCTCCACCTTTGAATTTAGTCTCTCCTTCAAAACACAGATATTGATGTGTATCACATGTGACCTAAGTCTATGAACATCATCACTTCTTCCAGTTTCTCTTTATATTTGAGTAAGATGTTCAATGAAGGAGAAAGTCAGCCATTTTGAAATGTTAACTATCCGCTAAAAAGAAAATATAACTTCAAGCTGCTCAATAAGAAAATCTAAATGAAAAATCTGCCAGCTTAATTAATTCAGTATTCTTTTATGATGGAAGACTGTAATAAGCAGTTTAAAGAAAATATTTAGAAATGAATGTAAGGAAATAATTAACTTAGCTTCTTGATTTCAACAATAATCTCTCAAAATAAAGTATTAAAATTTTCCTTTACAAAACTTATTACATTTTGCTTATTAGAAGTAGAGTTAGATGATACAATATTTGATGACTAAACTTATTAACTCTGTTAATAAGTTATACATCTGTTAATAAGTTATACATCATGCCAGATGGTTGTGTTTCATTTTGTCAGTGTGATTATGTACTAAAATCTATGTGTATTTAAAAGAGTTTGATGAATATAATTTAGATAAACTAGAAATTTGAAATCAAGCGAAATGCATAAAATGGTACAACAGAATTATGTATTGATTCCTTAAATTGAATAAGAATTCTACATTGATTTCTCAAATTAAATCTTTAAAAAAATGTGTATTGATCTTTTAAAACTATGATATAAAATTCATGTGTGTTGGGTTAGGGAGAGTTATTCAACATACAAGCAGACATCAATATTGATTAAAAAACAGAAAATGAAGTACATAATTTCTCAAACATTAGTGTCTACTAAAAGGCTCATGATTGGCTATAATTTAAAATTTTGGAATCCTCTGAATTTAGGGGAAAATGTATTTACCATTTTAAAAGGTGAATAATGATAGTAAAGGAAATATTTACCTTAACCAAAGCAATGTAACCTGCTCAGTAAAGATTATTTTTGGTTGGACCAGCAACAGCAATATGATGCAAAATATTTTCTCTATCCAGCAGAATATTGGATTAAAAGTATTTTTGAAAACTTTTCCAAACAAAATTTATCTTTTTAGAAATTTACAATTGAGCAATATATTTCATTATAATTATTTGAATTTTCAGCATTAGCATCTAAAATTTAGCTATAAGTTTGTTATTGTAAGTCAGAATGAAGGTTATTTAAGGGATTACATTCAGTGACATCACAAGATTGTCCATCTAATATATTTATATATTAAACTAAACTTTAAAGGATATATATTTATGTATATATTAGTTATATATTATTACATAAGGTG
>NC_142941.1:37007634-37015134 GCF_046866305.1 Octopus bimaculoides | reverse complement strand
AAGAATTAAATGTTTGGTTAAAAAGGTTAAACATGATGAAATGAAGCTAGATCACCTATTGGACTTAAAATCTGATTTAGAACAGCATGCTAATAAATATCATGAGCCTAACAATTTATAATTTAACAGATATATTTGCAGGAACTCAGTATACATTATCTAATAAAGTTGATTGTTATTTTAACTATTGTCCTTTTATAGTGTGTTCCAATGGTTTCTCTAGTCCTTCTAAAACTCTATAACCTTTCTTTATCTATTGGCCTGGAAGCCTGCAACAGAAAGGCTACCACTCATATGTTGTCATTTACTAACTACTTTCACTTCAGACATCTTAAAATTATTAGAAACAATCATAAGCAATAACCTTTTCTTTTATTAATGTCTTTTTCCAATCAGTGATAACCAGTTGGAACTACTTCAATTTTTTGTTACTCAGTGGTAGTTTCTAGTTCTTAATATTAGCAATAAGCAATGCTATTCACAATCACTTGCAAATCTCTTAGTAATGTTGCTCATGCATAGGCTCCACCAGTTACTGTTTGCTTGAATGGAGTGCTTCTTATCAGATTGGTCCATTATAGTCCATGTCGACCTTATTCCACTGATCCAAGTGGTTGATCTTCAAATCTTCATTATTTTTAATCTTTTTCTATATGAATAACTTACTTGCTGTTTCAACTAATCACAAACATTCGCATGTAAATGACACTGTTTACATTTTTCTTTCATTTGTCTATTTTTCACTGATCCATGAGGAATATCACACCTTTCACCAAATTTAACATTCTCTATAAACTTCCAAAACATCCTGGAAATGTAATTGACTATTTGGTCTTTTTCAACAGTCCCAAAGTCAGATAATACATCTTAAAAATTTATTACTACCACTATATTTTGTCTATTACACTTTTGTTAATTTTTCCATAGCAAATGAGTGTATTTAAGTCACACAATCTTTGTTGAGTCTCCATGGTAATTGAACATAATCTTTGGAGATGTTTCATGATAATATTTAGCTCCTATAATCTTTAATAATTTTCATAGCAACTAGGCACATTTAGGCTTTATGATCTTTGCTAGATTTCCATAGTAAGTAGACACTTATGTTCCACAATCTTTGGTAACAACCATGCATTTACAGTTCAGTCTTTTACTTTCCATGATAACTAGCCGTTTCACAAGGAATGATTCATAAAGCCTTTGTTTCCTTTTCATGACCAAGACCTCAAACTTGTAAATCAACCATTAGTTACATTTAGAACAAAAGTAACGTATATGCCCAGATCTTTATGAAAATACCTGCTCCATGTTGCTGCCAAAGGAAGTCATTCACTTTATTAGCAAGTCTTCACTTTATAAGCATCAAGCCCTATCTTTTCTATGACTTTGAACATACTAGGAGTATATTTTTGTCACCTATATTGACTTAATGCATATTTTCCTGCCTTCCTTCTCTTTCCACTCTTCATACTCCAATATTACTTTATCTAATTCTAGACTGCATCTCTGGAATTCATTCCTACTCATCTATTTCCCTCCATAACTAACCTACATTTTTTTCAAATTGAATGTCAATCATATTAAACTAATCCAGTTCCCATTACCCACCATAGTCAAGAATCTAATACTTTATTGAAACATTAATCTGAAAACACAACCTGTTCTCAGATTAATGATTAGATAAATTACATGTAGTAATAGTCTCTACATATTTCTTTTAACATCACAAATACACTTTAAGCACTTTTATTTATGAATTGTTATCAATTCAAATCTTTCTCAAGTTAATTTGTTTTTTCTTCCCATTTGATTGATAAAGAAAATATCTGTTATATATTGAGATTGATTAAATTAACTATAACCCTTCTGTATAAAAAATAAAATCATTAATTAGTTTTGTTCCGCATTGAAACCAGTCAAAATTTCAAAGTAAATTTTCCTCACTTACCAGGTAATGTTTCATAGTGAGCAGTGCTTGCTTCACTGCAGCCATGTCCACTGTCAGTTACAGAAGACATTGTTGACATCTCACTGAAACGGTCAGGGGACATAACCATATGTTGTTGATCTTTGCCAATAACACGGGTCACTGAGAAATCTGGAGGGTTACCTTGTATCTGGTGAAGTTGCAAAAAAGAAAAAAATAGGAGAAAAGAAAAATAAACAAAAGTCTGAAAAAATTTATTCTATTTATATATTTTAAATGAGCATATTTAACTAAATAGCTACTTTCATTTTTACTATTATATTTTATATTTCGCTAATTGCTGTCAAATACCATTATTTTTTTTAAAGATAGCACTACAAAGGCAGAAAACTTATTTTACAAAAAGCAAAATTCAAATTCAAGTGTTTTGAGAAAGAATTTTCCCAAAATATGTTTCTGCATTTTCACAATCATGACAGGTTATAGATTGACATGTTACCACAAATGTTACAGTATATATTAAATCATTCCTTATGGTAAACCCATTTCCCCGATTTATATTTCCCAAAGAAAAAAGACAAGCAAAAAATAGTGTAAATGATAAATGCATGCTGTTAAACATTTTTCAGTTAGATTAAGTGAGATAAATCTAAGTATTTTAGGCAAAAACATATTTATTTCTTGATTGGCCTGTTGGAAAAATGAGCCCCATGAGGTGGAGTGGCTACTGCAGCAAGTGTCACTGGCCATTTTCAGCAGCAATGCCATGGTGTTCATTACAGCTGAGCACTCCTCTTGTTCTGGGACATGTGGCCCATCACTCCTTCATCTTCCATTGCTTTGCCCCTTGCTATTTTTATCCATTCTTTCTTTTCTTTTTTCATTTTTTTAAAGTCTATATTAGTAAATAAAGTGTTTTTCTCTCTCCCTCTCTTGGAGAAAGTAAGGGGAATTGTGGTGATGTAACCAACATCGTTATTGCTATAAAGGAGTTTTGATTCTTGTAAGAAGCCATTTTACTTTGTTTTGAATAAAGCAAATAAGTTTTCTGTAACTTCATACATGGTTTTGACTGCCTTTGTAAACATTTATTCTGAAAATTCTGAGAACATTTGGTTTAGTAATTTTGTTATTCCAACTTCATATATCATCTCATGTAATGGATTTTTTCAAATAGCATATACATTTTATTTTATTGGGTGTTTTGGATTTAATTTGGAGATATATTTCCTAAAATGTCAATTTCTAGCTACTAGAAAAATGATCAAGTATCTTAACTTATTTGACAACACATGGAAAAGGGATGCAAGCTAGTCTGAGTCTATCAAACTAACAAGCAGCAATGGAAATCCTTGGGAAACTTAAACTAAACAGTATATCATTCCATACTGGCTTAAATTCAGGTACAAATACTGTTTCTAAACTCCTGCTGTTTATGCAATAAGGTCCAGCTTTCAGATTGTTACAGTAGAACTGTTGATCCCAATTTCATTACAGTCTCAAAATCTGGGCACATTGATTACTCGGCAATGGTGTTTCTAGCATAGCTGGCTACAACTTGTTTTACAAAGACCATTTTAATTGCCAAGTAGGTGCTGTGATGGTCCTTCAGCACATCCTCAATTCAATTTGGGCTGCATGCAAAGTGCAAGTTCCTCATAATTTGTTGGAAATCCAAAACCACAATTTGGGAGATTGCAGCAGTCTGCCTTACCAGAAAAAAAATAACAAGATGCTGAACAGGAATACAGATTATATAGAACAGAAAATAGAAAATGGTACCAATGTGTGTCCAACCATTCAAACAGGTGATTAAAAGACAATACTTAAATTTGAACAATGTATAATAACTGACAGGTAGTAAAGAGTTCTGGAAATCTGTACATTTGAAACAGAGGCCACATTATCTAGTTGACCCTCTACACAATTTCCACACAAGTGGGACTGATAGTCCCAAAGGATGAGAAGAGCTATTCTGGCATTTTTACTCTTGAAATCTAAGTGTAACATCTTCACTGCGACTGACACTCAATTCCCTATCTTTTTGAATTTACTCTTGCAATGTTATGATGCTATCTCAAGCATATGCCCAACTATGCTTCCTCTGGTGTTGTAGGTGTTACTTATCTACTTCTCAAATATGGTAGCCTCTTTCTACTGCACTAGCTTTTACTCCTTTTCCAATTCTACCTTAATAACTGTATTACCTCAGAACAGTAGAAGATTGTCAGCATTATTCCCCTGCTCAAAAAGGGTGATCACACATCACCTGTCTGTTATTATCAAACCAGTCTCACTAGCTATGTCCCTAAGTTGAGGGAGCCCTGTGTGAGAGAAGCTGTCCAGAGATGTGCAGACAGATGAATTCTCTCTATCAGTCACTTACCATAGCTTGAACATCTTGCTTCTCTGCGCATCATTATACTGAAGCTTTGACACTTAGCAGCTGTCTTGGTAGGAGCCCACAAGACTATCCACCATCTTTTCAGCAACAACTTGGGCCACCTTTTTGGATG
Organism: Octopus bimaculoides; assembly: GCF_046866305.1. NCBI lineage: Eukaryota > Metazoa > Mollusca > Cephalopoda > Octopoda > Octopodidae > Octopus > Octopus bimaculoides. Next base: position 37,010,691 of record NC_142941.1, on the reverse strand, counting down.
TAATATTTCTACCAGCTGTGGATTAATTTATAATCTAAAAACCAGCACAGCACCCATGACTTTTAGTAACATTTTTTTTGTACTCAGAATTGTTAAGTATGGAATAAACTACTCACAGTGGCTGTCTGCTGTCAGGACATTAGGATACTATCCTTCAAAAATTCCATGCTTCCTGATATTTGTCAAACTACTCTTGACACACCTATGCACCCCTTCCTTTTTATGCCTCTTTTACTATTCATTTTGCTGTCCTTTTGTGTTTCATTCTCTTATACTTTTCCTTACAATAAGTTGTTGTGCATCTGTATACTGTATGCCCATAATTATTATTACTAAATATTTGTTAATTGACGATGAAAATCTCATGCTCTGAAATATTTGATTTTAACTTTTAATATATTTTATTATCTTTAACATTATTTCCTATTGAACATGTAGATTGTCATTAAGCAACAATAAATAGAAACCCTTTTTAATACAGCAGTAATTAGCACTTCAAGTTAGCAATGTATTCATTTGGTATATCTCAGTATTTGTAGCTCTTGCATTCATTTCTTTACTAATCCTTAGCATTTGTCATCAGCTTGGAAATATTTACAAGGTTACTAATGACAGTCGAAAATTTGAGTCATGGGTTTTACATGCTACACATTCAAAATGTAAGAAAAATGTGCTTTCTTTAAATTGCTGAAGTTTTGTTACTTTAACTGCAGATTGATTTTTGCTATTTTGTGGAAATATGTTATTTACTAACTATGTGTAGCTGCACTAGGTTTTATTGAGGTAAAATCTTCATCATTTCATGTTTCCCAGTTTCCAATTTCTGTTCCTTTTAGAAAATTATGTTATTTTGGTAGAGCTCAGTAATTTGACTAGGCAGTGACCAAGACCTTTGGCATTATTTTGTGCTTGAGAAGAAGACCCATCAAGCCGAGCAAAATTGCAGTTTTGACAGGTACCCGTGTCACGCAACTGGCATCCATACTGGTGGCACATAAAAGCACCCATTACACTCTTGGAGTGGTTGGCATTAGGAAGGACATCCAGCCATAGAAAACCATGCCAAATCAGGCTGGAGCCTGGCATAGCCTTCCAGTGTGACAGCCCAGTCAAACCATTCAACTCATGCCAGCATGGACAACAGACATTAAATGATGAAGGTGATTTTATTTGGGCTTGAAGAAAGTATTTTCATACATATCAGCAATATTTTACTTTAGTTTATAACACTTTTTATATGTTCAGTTAAGGTGACTTGTATATGTTATTGGCTAAGGTAAGGTAATCCCAAAATGACTGCTGCTGCTGCTGGATATGCTCAGGTTTAATAGCCTTTATCAAGAATATCAATCAAGAGGTGAATGACATAAATGTAAAAGCAAATATGACAAAATATGAGGTGTAGCTTTTCACTTTTTAAACCGCCCTATAAATTTAATGATAAAACATCTGTATGAATAGCCCTCCACCTTATTGTTTGAAGTCTTGGTTTCAGAAATGAGGAATCACACATGTGCACCCATACACACACACACACTCTGTCTCTTTTTCTTTCTCTCTCTCTCATCATCATCATCTGTCGATTGATAAATCTAAGCTAAAAAAATTATTATTTAGATTGAATTAGCCCCAAATCCTTAATGTATTTTGATAGTATTAATAGTGTCAGACAAAATGCTTTGTAGAATGTACTTTTAGCCCTTTTCATTCCAAGTTTAATTCTTGTTAAGGTTGACTTTGTACTTTGTCCTTCTGGATTCAATGAAACAAGGTACCAGTCAAATACTGAGTTGATTTATTAGATTATATCATATTTTAGGCATTGTGTTTATGGTTGAAATCAATATATTCGTAGCAGGATGATTTTTAAAGATAACCTCTTAAGTGTATTGAACAAAATAAAGTGAATTATATGAATTTTTCTTCAGTATAACACAAATTCAAATATTGCTTTCAGATAGAATATGTCCCTAGAATAAGTCAATTTATATTACCTACTAATAATATTCACATATATTTCAAAATTCGTCTGCTATTCTTTAAAAGCATCGGCAATTTGCCTACAACTTGCCTAAAAATTACTTTCAAATACTTTTACCAAATCGTTTTCAATTATCTCTTATCCAGTACTACCAAGAAGTGGTTAGAAGAAAAGATACATAATAACTCTAAATTATAGGAATCTTTGCAAATGACTGTGACAAAGTCTCTTTCAGATTCAAACTTAAGAAACAAATTAAAAACATTTCTCTTTCTGATACAAAATACTATGTTCCAAAGCTAATTTTCTTATGCTTTGAATAGGTGACACTTTCTTTGACAATATTTTTGGACACTATACCAGTATTGAATGTGTGTGTGTGTGTGTGTGTGTGTGTGTGTGTGTGTGTGTGTGTGTGTGTGTGTGTGTGTGTGTGTGTGTGTGTGTGTGTGTGTGTGTGTGTGTATATATATATATATATATATATATATGTATGTATATATAAATGTATGTGTATAAATATATAAATATGTATGCATATTTATACATACATATATATCGTTACATATAGAAACACACACACATATTAATCACATATATGCATATACAGGTATATGCATATTTATACAAATATGCACACGTGTGTCCGTCCGTCCGCCTGCCTGCCTGCCTGCCTGCCTGCCTATCTATCTAGCTGCGTGTGTATATATATATATACATATATAAATACACACGCACACATGCACATATAGATATAAATATATAAATATAGTGCGTAACTTATGTATGTAACATGAAATTAATGGTGTTAGTTTACCATAACTTTTGTAACAGTGATTTGACTTCTCTTTTTCTCAATTAAAATTGTTATACACTCTGTAAGATTATAACATACCTAGTTGATACACATGCTCTTCTAATAACTGACTGAAATATAGCCAATCATTCTTTGATTAATGAAAAAGTGTACCCTTCACACAGCTATTAAAAGTCTTTGCTAGATAGGTCCTTCATGAAGTGATACTGAGATCATTGCCTGGATTTCATTGTCCTTTGCTTTACACAGGCACACATGC
>NC_142941.1:36992254-37002254 GCF_046866305.1 Octopus bimaculoides | reverse complement strand
AGTGTGTGTGTGTGTCTTTGTATGTGTGATCCCCATCACCACTTGCCAACCAATGTTAGTGTGCTTATGTCCTGATAACATAGTGGTTCGACAAAAATCACTGACAGAATAAGTATCAGGCTTAAGAAAAAAGAATACTGGATCAATTCATTCAGCTAAAACGTCTTCTTCAAGGTGGTGTCCCAGAATGAAAGTAGTCTAATGACTGAAGTGAGCAAAAAGTAAAATGTAAATGATAATAGTTTTCAGTCTATCAGTAGGTCATGTCTAATAACTCTGAATTGTATAGTATGCAACAGAATTTGTATGTATGTGCATATATAACATTTAAAATATTCATTCATATCTTCTATCATCCAATATTTGAAAACTCTTATAAAGATAAAGTTTATCACGTAATAAATAATCTACTCACAACAATTTAATATTTTCTCATTTCTTTATTTCAAAACTTAAACCTTATGCTACTCTCCCCCACCACACCTTATCCACTTGTTACACTTACTATTTGCTATTTTCTCAACACTGAAGCTAGCAGACAATTTCAGTGATGCTTTGACTCTGGGATGTACCTGCAACAGTTAAATTATTTCTCAATTTTGAATTACTGGATATAGCAAAAGAAAACAATTTGATACTGTATGGTAAATTGTAAAAGCATGTGGATCAGTAGTGAGGATGTTTGCTTTACTATCATAAGGCATAAGGTTGTGAATTTACTTCCTGAATGTGAATGTGAATGTGTGTGTGTGTGTGTGTGTGTGTGTGTGTGTGCACTTATATCTGTTTGCACTTGTACAAATATATATACACATACATATCCAATAACACCAGTTCAAATATGTACCTATATGCATATCCTTTCACACAAGTACAAACATACATACATGTATATAAACATATATATATGTATATGTACACATAGATATATATATATATATATATATATATATATATATATATATACACACACATGCATGTTTGCATATACTCACACATTTACACAACTACAAATATGTACTTCTATACATACACATACATATTGTCATGAAAATTTCACTATATGGAACCATTTCATTTGTACGTTTCATATTTCAGGATGGTTGTATTAATTTTCTCATTAACTGATTACAGTCTATCTGTAGGACGTATCTGAGAATTGTATATTATACAGTAAGCATCAGAATTTATATGTATGTGCATGTATAACATTTACAATATTTGTTCATATCTTCTATCATCTAATATTTGAAAATTGTTATAAGGATAAAGTTTATCATGCAGTAAATAATCTACTCACAGCAGTTTTAATATTTGCTCATTTCTTTATTTCAAAACTTAAACCTTATGTTACTCTCCCTCACCACACCTTATTTATTTGTTACACTCACTATTCACTATTTTGTCAACACTGAAGGAAACAAACAATTTCAGTGATGCTTTGACTCTGGGATGTAACTGCAACAGTTAAATCATCTCTACTGTTAATATCTCCTGTAATTCAAAATTCAAACAATTTAACCCTATATGGTAAATTGTGCAAGTGTGTAACTCAGTAGTTAGGATGTTTACTTTACGATCATAAGATTATGGGTTCATAATTTTATACAGTGCATTGTATCCTTGAGCAAGACTCTTCATGTCATATTACTCCAGTTTACTCAACAGTAATGAGTATCAGCCAGGCTACAAACACAACCCTCTCTCCCTCCAGCTTTCATATCTAGTATGTTGCTCTGAGTCAAGGACAAAGAGGGTGTGCATGCCTGATGATGATACATTGGCACCCAAAACAATTAGTGAAACTAAGCCATACATACTTGCATATGAGGGCTGGCTGCAAATTTATATAGTAAATTAACTCTCCATTGTTACTATACCTTTGTAGTGAATGATATTTCAATTCCATTTAACTTATAACATTTAATATATTCTTTAAGTTACATAATTTAATTATAGCTTTACAGATACCATTATTCTTAAGTTATACAGTACTAGAAAACTCACTTCAAAATATTACAGATTTACAGATATAAAAGAAATTGGCACTAATGAAGATACAAACCACAATAACTACAATTCATATTCAAGCAAACTTAAGTTATGAACTATAGCTTTCTATTTATTATGTTTATACCCACTCCATTACTCTTATATTCTCACATTCTCACAAAATTAACAGTGATTCATACCTTACACATTACATTTTGATAGACTTCATTTTCCTTAAATTTACCAGTTATCAATTCACAACTTCCAATTCTTTTTTTTTTTAAATTTGATTTTTTGATTTGCTGGATCAGAGGAAGACAGTGTGCTCTCACATGTACTCTCACAAGAATTGCTAACAATGTTCCTTTTTGAACCTTTGCAAGTCAATGTCTGTGAGATTCTAGAGGAAAGATGTTCTAGTAAGGAAGGACTGGACAGAGTGAATACTGCAAGACTTGGTGGAAATGGATATAACAAAGCTGATAAGAGTAGGAGAGACAAGTGGGTTGGAAATGTTTGAGTGAAAAAATGAGCCCAGCTAACTTTAAGGAGTAGAAGCCATTATATGAGTAGTGGAAACTTAATCATTATTAATGTATGAATGCAATTCAAATAGAATGTCTCAAACTGTGTCCTGTTACACATTTTTTCAGAATATTGAATACATTTTAGCAATCAACCCAGGAAAGACAAAGCCAGTAATTTCAGGATTTTATCACCAAGCCATGAAATCAGAAGTAGATATAAAATATCGTGTCTAGTTCTCTTCTATGTGCACCAAAACCACATTTCTTTTATTTCCACTATATTAATATTAATATATGCTGCTTCATCTTAACTTTTAGATCTCAATATAAACATTTGTATATGATGAAGTACTGCGTCTTGATCTTAGCATATATTTTTGTTTTTTGACAAGTAGTGATTTCATATTATTCCTACTGATGGAAAAACAAAAATGTATATATTGCAAATTCATTTGATTTAAATAAAATTTATTCTACTACAATTATTTTAGATTTTATCTATCATTTCAAACAGACTTAATACAAATTCTGAAACGGGCACCAAAGTCTAATTTTCAATGAAAGAAACATAGAATACCAAACCAATGCTACGTTCCAAACAGAAAGGTTGAAATAAGCTCTTAGTAGCTTAAGAGTATAAATCATCGTTTTTATACTCATATATTAAATTCTTTATTGATCCAAGAAACGCCATTGATAAAACTGAATCACTTAACAAACCACATGTATTCATTCTAGATGTTCATATTTCATAAAAATAAATTACTTGTAACCTAATATGTTATAGAATAGAAGGTCCAAGCTTTTAAAATTATTTCAAAAATTTATCAAATAGTTTCTCAGCCTTGTAACTTAAAAACCCAACAAAACATACTCTTTCTTCTACTGCAAAAAATGATTCTGTATTATCCTAATGCATTTTAATGTTTAATTGAAGCAGTTGAAATTTTAGACCTGTTACCATGCTTTTAATGTTCAGAATTATTTACTGCTCTTCTAAGACAAAGGTGAAATATATTTTTATAATCTTCAAAACTTACTTTAAAAATATTTGGTATATTTCATATCCACAAATATATTAATGTAAATCAATGATAAAATACAACTTGTTCATCGAATGAGGGTACTACACACACACACACACACACATACATTCATATATATATTTCCATGCTAACTACCTAATAATTATCATTAACATGATTTTTATCCTTATTTTATATATATGTGTGTATGTATATATATATATATATATATATATATATATATATATATATATACATATACATATACATATACACACACATAAATGTATATCTACATATTCATGTATATACACTACGCACACACATGCACACACACACACACACACACATATATATATATATATATATTACATATATATATATATATGTTACTTTTTTTTTTTTGTAGTTTAGCTCAGAGCTGTGGCCATGCTGATGCACCACTGTTTTGCGACACTGTTATCACTGAGAGCCTCCTCCAATATGCGGCACTTGGTGAAGTAAGGAGTTTGATGTAGCTACACTCATCTGGGACTCTTCACAGGAAGAGGTCCAGCCTTGATTTAAAAATGCATGGATCTACTTTGTGTAGGTTCCTTTGGCTCTTCGGGAGAATATTAAAAAGCTGTGGGCCCTTGAAACCCAGGCTTTTGCAGTAAGTGGCCCTGACACACAATGGCATTGCTGCGATCTTTGGCACTATGCAGTGTCGACCCGTTCTGGCATTGGTGTAGCTTTCACTGCCAAAATTTGGCACAATCCCCTCCAGGGTCTTCCAGATGTATATTATTGCATATCTCTCCTGCCTTTGCTCTAGGGAGTAGAGTCTAGATCTTTCAGCCGTTCCCAACTTTGTTAAGCTTCGCTGGATTGCTTCAAGGTCCGCTGTTAATTTTACACTGTTGGGTAACCATAGCTGAAAGCAGTAATCCAGCAGGCTAAGGACGATTGTGGTTTCCTTATCCATAGGTCCAACATGGTTTCCTTATCTCTGATCTGAATGTTCTTCGGATCCATCCAGCTAGTCGTCTGCACTTTGTCGCCATCCTGGTAATGTGCACTTGTCACTATATATATATATATATATATATATATATAAATCCCCTAATATTTAATTCTGATCCTACTCCTAAATAATTTAACATTCAACTAGTTTCTCCATTCATGATTACCTACACACCCATAACCCCATTGCTAAAAATACAACCACTGACCTTAGCCAGAATAGACAGAAGAATATTTACAACTAGATTTCGTCCCTAACCCCTATAGATTAGAAGAATACCACTGGCACATACTTTTCTCTTTAAATTCCTTTCATGTTACTCTATTTTGTTTATTTTTTCTGTTATCTTGCTCTGCATCCACCTCCTCCTCATTCTTATCTCCTTGGCTATCTTTGTACACTATATTCTTACACAATATATGTTTATATACCTTATTGTATCCTTAAAGTCAATCCTAAACATCCCCTCTCACTCTATCTATCTCCGTTTCTATTTATTTACTTTTCTCTAAATTTACTACTTAATAGCGAACCCACTACCATTCTTTTATTGATTGTTGATATATTCACGTGTTTCTTCTGGATGTTTACAATATCAGGACTTTAGCCCACAAGGATTTACGTGATTGCAACTAAGGACTTATGGACTTATTTCTACAAGGTCAGAAAGCTGAATTGTGAACATTTATGCTTCCTTTTTCATCTCCTTATTCCTTTACTCCTGTCCTCTATGTCATCATTTTCCCTATTTATTTGTGATGACAGAAAATCCCATACTCTGGGTGATCCCAGAAACAGCTTTAGGACTTTCAATTTTTTCAAATAAAAATAATGTATATGACTTAAGATGTTTGCCTTGCCTTAACGTTTGTTATCCTCTTTAACAATTATATATATCTGCTATATCGAAAATCAGCAATGGCTCCATAACTACCGTCGCAGCTATAAACTTGGTGTGCAAGTAATCTATTACAGCACTTACCTAGTGTACCTAATAGTTTAGATCACCTGTAAACTAAACCTCCATATTTCATATATATATATATATATATATAGATACACATACAGATGCATATCTATGTATGAACATATCTATATATACATATATATATATATATATATATACATATATACAATTAGACGGATGAAATTTACATACGCTTAATAATGTTACGCAAAACAGCCTTCAGACTTTCCATATTAATTTCATTGTCTTTTGAATTTGAACATATTTACATCATAAGGGTTCTTTTGTTGTAACGCTTTCTTTTTTAGTTGATTTTTCACCTAGCAAGACTTATCGTAGATAGCATAATAAGTCACGCCCGGACAACGTCAGGCTATACTGCTAGTATATACATGAGCATATATATATATATATATATATATATATATATATATATATATATACATATATATATATATATATATACATATATATATATATATATATACATATATATATATATATACATATATATATATATATACATATATATATATACTCTTTTACTTGTTTTAGTCATTTGACTGCGGCCATGCTGAAGCACCACCTTTAGTCGAGCAAATCAACCCCAGGACTTATTCTTTGTAAACCTAGTACTTATTCTATCGGTCTCTTCTGTCAAACCACTAAGTTATGGGGATGTAAACACACCACCATGGGTTGTCAAGTGATGTTGGGGGGACAAACACAGACACAAACATACACACACACATATATATATACATATATATATATACACACACACACACACATGTATATATACATATATATATATATGTATATATATAAATACATATGTACATATATACATATATATTTACAGCTATATATACATACATAAATACATATATATATATATATATATATATATACAAATACATACACACACACACACACACACACACACACACACATATGTATATATATACATACATGCATATATATATCATCATCATCATCATCATCATTGTTTAACGTCTGCCTTCCATGCTAGCATGAGTTGGATGATTTAACTCAGGACTGGTGAACCAGATGGCTACACCAGGCTCCAATCTGATCTGGCAGAATTTCTACAGCTTGATGCCCTTCCTAACGCCAAGAGTGTTTGGGTGCTTTTACGTACCACTGGCACGAAGGCCCGTCAAGCGGTATTGGCAACGGCCATGCTCAAAATGGTGTATTTTACGTGCCACCTGCACAGCAGCACTGGCAATGACCTTGCTCGAATGTCTTTTCACGTGCCACTGGCATGAGTGCCAGGAAGGCGATGTTGGTAACGATCATGCTCAAATTGTGTTATTTACGTGCTACCGGCACAGAAGCCAGACAGCTGCTCTGGCAACGATCACGCTTGGACGGTGCTCTTAGCGCCCCACTGGTACAAGTGCTATCACAATTTCACTTTCACTTGCCCCAACAGGTCTGCGCAAGCCGAGTTTAGTGTCCAATGAAGGAGACGTTGGAATGGGTGCCAGTCGTCAAATTTAGTTCGATTTCGATTTCACTTGCCTCAACAGGTCTTCGCAAGCGGAGTTTAGTGTCCAATGGAGGAAAGGTATGCATAAGTGGGCTGGCTACACCCCTGGCAGAGGCCTCGGATTATGGTCTCACTTGGCTTGCCGGGTTTTCTCACGCACAGCATATTTCCAAAAGTCTTGGTCACAAGTCATTACCTCGGTGAGGCTTAATGTTCAAAGGTCGTGCTTCACCACCTCATCGCAGGTCTTCCTGGATCTACCTCTTCTGCAGGTTCCCTCAACCGCTAGGGTGTAGCACTTTTTCACAGCTATTCTCATCCATTCTTGCCACATGACCATACCAGTGCAATCGTCTCTCTTGCACACCACAACTAATGCTTCTTAGGTTCAACTTTTCTCTCAAGGTACTTACACTCTGTCGAGTATGCACACTGACATTACACATCCATCGGAGCGTATTGGCTTCATTCCTTGCGAGCTTACGCATGTCCTCAGCAGTTACGGCCCATGCGTATAAATACACATCCATAAAGATATATACATATATTCATCGCAGGGTCTGACAGGCTCACACCTCCCACACCCTCAGGGTTGGCACACTGGAAGGTAGGTCTGGTGAGATTGTTGAGATGCTTGAATGGAGATGTGTAGATTTGTGCAGCATCCAAGAAATAAGGTGTAGAGGAAGTTCTGCTAGGTAATTCACAGGCAAAGGACATAGGCATAAAATTTTCTGGGCAAGGAACACTGACAGAGTCGGGGGCATGGGTATACTTCTAGCAGAGAGATGGGTTGATAAGTTCATCAAGGTTGTCAGAGTCTTTGATAGAATACTTAAGATTAAATTAGTGCTGCAACATGGGTTAGCAACCATTATCTCCGCCTATGCCCCTCAGTCTGGGCTACCTGATGAACAGAAAGACCGATTTTATGACACCCTCTTGTAGGCTACCTCGTCAACGAATGACAGGGACATTCTCTTTGTGGCTGGAAACTTCAATGGGCATGTTGGACAACATGCAGGGGGCTTCCATGGAGTACATGGAGGTTACGGTACATGGAGACGAGATGCAGTTTGGGTTTGTACCAGGGAAAAGCACCACTGATGCTATATTTCTGGTAAGACAGCTGCAGGAGAAATACCTAGCTTTCATTGACATGGAGAAAGCCTTTGACAGGGTCCCCCGATCCCTTACCTGGTGGTCAATGAGGAAATTAGGGATAGATGAATGGTTAGTGAGAGCTGTACAAGCCATGTACAGGGATGCTATCAGTAAGGTAAGGGTTGGCAACGAGTACAGGTACAACAGAAACAGGAAGTAAGAGTGAGAAAAAGTTGTGATGAACGAGTCCAGCAGGGTCCACTACCATACCCTGCCGGAGCCTTGTGGCGCTTTAGATGTTTTCACTCAATAAACACTCACAACGCCCGGTCTGGGAATCCGGGCCGCGATCCTATGACCGCGAGTTCGCTGCCCTAACCACTGGGCCATTGCGCCCCCATATACCTATATATACATATATATACATGCATATACCTATATATACATACATATACATGCATATATGTACAAGTACATATAAACCTTTATGTTTGTGTGTGCATGTGTGTGCGTGTGTGTGTGTGTGTGTGTGTGTGTGTGTGTGTGTGTGTGTGTGTGTGTGTGTGTGTGTGTGGATATATATATACACTGACAGACACGCACAGACAGGCACTCACACACACATACACACTAAAGGAAATTTTTCTCAACAAACTTTCACATTGATTAACTGAATATATATCTAGTTTGAAACAACTCAATTTTGAATTTCATAATTGTTATGATTTTTGAAATAATAAAGAGAATTTTATAAGTAGAAAAACCTTCATAGTAAATCAATTTAACATTAAAGATTTTATTCAAAAGCAACATTTCATCTTACAAAATTAAAAATAGACTGCAATATTTCAATTTCTGTTCAAATGGAATTTGATTCAATACTCAGATTAGCTGATTTACTATGTGAAAAAATAGTTAATTTAAAACTAGTAAAGTGACTCTATGACATTAAATTGATGTCTGTTTCTCTTAAAACACTTTGAATCTTTCAATTATCAAACTGAATATGTTTCAGTCATTTGTATAATAAATACTTGATTAATGGAAAATGGAACTAACAAAAGAAACTGTTTTAAGTCTAATCATTTTCTCAGATCATAAGACAAAGATCTCCAAATTAAATATAATTAATACCTAATGAATATATTCAGTGAACTCATTAATTTATAGTCAGAACTGACACCATCATGGGTTTCATAGGAAAGACTAAATTAACTTCCCAAGTGTGGAAATCCATACAAATTTGTATATTGCAATAAAAGCTACTAAAATGACTAATTTGTTCTCTGTAAAGAAATACTGACCAATTTATTCTTTTTAACTCCTACAAAGCCTTCTTTAAGTCTTTCCTTTCCAAAGATATAAATCATTGGCTAAAAATAAATAAATAAATCAGTCTTTGTAGCATAAAACTCTACTCTGCTTTCTGTATTGGATTACTTGTAAGGTTATTCAGTCCCTCTGTAACTCTTCGATTGTCTATTCTGTTTCAAATTGTTCATTGCATGACTGGTTCTGAATGCAAGCTATATGATCACATTCTAATATAGCCAAATATTCTTTGTTCCTTTTCCAATATAGGAGAATAGTAAAGCTGAAAGCAGTTAATTTATATTCGACTCAGTATATTCAACCATCAGATAAACATCTTTAATTCATTTATTCAGACAGAGCTATAAAATTTCGTCAAAAGTGAGTATTGTTCTTCCTGGTAGGAAGGAAAAAAAAAAAAAAAAAAAAGGAAAATAGGCCATTATTTTATACAGTCCCCCCCCCCAAAAAAAAATATACATATATATATACTAAAAGATCTTATGTGTATGCATGCTTATCTTTTTATCAGGCTGTTCCTGGCCATAAGAA
>NC_142941.1:36957254-36987254 GCF_046866305.1 Octopus bimaculoides | reverse complement strand
GTAGGTATATATCCCTCTATTCTCCTGTACTACTAGCCATCTTCTCCCTCAGGTCAATTTCTTATTGCCATCATCATCTTGACCAATCATCATTCACATTTTCTCTCACCAGCTAATTCAGTTTTGACATTTATCACACACTACCATTACTCCTAGAGAGAGCTAACCAATTTTTTCTCGCCTTCCACACTACTCACACTCCCAGTCAGTTTTCCTCCATCATACTTTTGCCTCTTTCTAATTCTTAACTCAGTTCATCTTCTACACACTCCTGAACAGAGACAGCAAAGATTAATGAAGATTCCTTTGTCTTAAGGGTACAAAGCACCTCACAAGAGTTGCTGCCATAATAAAATGTACCAAATACACTGGGTAAAGTGATTGGTATTAAGAAAGGCATCATGCCATTGAAACCATTCCAAATATAGTAAGTACAAGTAATACATCCTTCTGGAAAGGCAATAACTGAATGTGAACCAATTCAAACCATGACAACTTTTCCAAGAACATAAATAACTAAATGTTTTATACTTCCTCTTATTTTGGACACCTTAAAAGTTTTGGAAATATTTTTCTCATAGTGTCTAACTTTGCAGACATTAGCATCAGACTTTTTTTAGTGTCACATTATTTCCACCAATGTGCAATAATTTAAGTTCTTGTAGTTTATATTGAAACTCTTTCCAGAATCACTTCAAAAATACAAGTCCAATTTAATTTACATCTGACCATAGAAATGTTAAAAAAACTATCATAATAATATTCTGACTAGACATCTACTGATCCATAAAAACTACACTATTTGTAATGTTACTATTACTACCATTCTAACAGCCACCAATAATCACTACTGCACCTCTACCTGCACCTTCATCCATTAGTTCACAGCAAGATAATCATTTATACTCATCTTAACAAAAGTACAAACACAAGGAGTAACAAGAAAAACAAAACAACGCATGCACACATACACCAATATTACACACACACACACACACACACACACTCATATATATATATATATATATATAGTTATGATGAAACATTGGGTGAATAACATGTAGAACATCAAATAACAATAAATTACGACTTTAAATTTCTACACATAAATGCCATGCATGATTAATCAGAATTATTATATAGGGAATGAAACTATGTCCACAAAGCATTTGGTAGTCTGATTCTCAATTGTCAATGTAGGCTACATTTTTGCTGTCAAAATATAACTGGACTACACTAGTATGAAGGATAGTACCTAAGCAAAGTGCTTGGACATCAAGTGCAAGTAATATGCAAAGATCATTAAATCCACAAGCAACAATTTGCATCAGTGAGCCTGGAGATTGCAAATATTCAGAAGCAAACTCTTCCAATGATGTTAATTGAATAATATCTTAATCCTCTGGTTAGGAATATCACTAGTTGCTTTAATATCTAGAAACTTTCTCTTAGACAAAGCCAGCCAGTTTGTGGTTTTTTCGAAATCTTTTGTGTCTTTCATTATTAAAAATGCTCTATGGAGGACACTCAGATCTCTGATCCTTGAGTTTCCTGATGAGTTGAGACAAAGATGTGGAGTTTTCCCAATTCTTTGACCTAAATGAGTGAAGATGTTTGCAGTAACCCATCATGTGTTCACACTCTCTCCTATTGAATTGCTTTTAATACCACCAATAGGCATTTTGGCTTCTTGAAATACAACTACTTTGGAGAGACAAACTTCCATGAGAGATTGTTAACATAAGCATATGTACACACACACACACACACACACACACTGTAAGGGGCAAATCAGAACAATCATTAGAGCAACAAATGAAATGTATTGTGGTATTTATTCTGGCTTCTTGTATTCTCAGTTCAAATCCTGTCGAAGTTAAGCCTAACTTTCATCCCTCTTGGGTCAATAAATAAAATACCAGTCTAGAGAGTAGACTGGCAGAATTGTTAGGGAATTGGCTGGGATGCCTTGTAGTATTTATTCTGGTTCTTCGTATTCTGAGTTCAAATTCAACTTTAGCCTATTTCAGAGGTAGACTTAAGATGTTACCCAGTTTAACATTACTACCTGGTTCTCAGATATTTTAGCAGAATTTATTTTGTTGTAGTTATCCAGGCCTGGTTTCTGGTTTGAGGATAACTTCTTCCCTTTCTTCTATTAGTCACAGAAGCCTATAAAGTGTTGGTCTCACCACCTTTTATTCATAGCTAAGTAATAAGAAAAAAAGCATACGTGCATACATTCAAATATACAGCTATATATAATATTGAAGGTTCGGAGTTGATGAAACTATATTATATGTTAGCCATTAAAAAGAAACTGCTTACACATGCGCACGCACGCGCATGTGTGTGCGTGTGTGTATTGTTGACGTCATAAGAATTTATAAGTTCCAAGAGAAGTGAAATAATTCTTTGTTGGAGCAGTGAAACTCAAAGCAGACAAAGCTATAAATAATAGTGTGTAAATATTAGGTTAAAAAATCCCTTTGGTTAGAAAATGTCGATGGCTTCTGTCATATTTACAGAAGATGCGGTTCATGTCGCATGGGCAGCCTTCAACTTTTTCAGTCCAAAGAATTTTTTACCCAATTTTTACATACAATTATTCAGAGTTTTATCTGCTTCAGGTGTCACCATTCCAAAAGAAATTTTATATATGTATATTTGCAGATTCACACACACATTTAGTATATATAAGATTAGTAAGCTTTTTACTTATCACATTGTAAGACTCTCCATTTTCACTTCTAAATACAAATCTTCAAGCTACAATGTTCTTTCATGTGTGTATGTGTATATATATATATATATATATATATATATATATATATATATATATATATATATACCAAGAATATGATAATGGTAGCAGAGTTGTGAAATACTTCCTGATATATGAACACTTCAAAGTCATTAAAACATGTTATTCTAAAAATATTTCTTGAACACAGATACAAACACTCTTTTTTCTTGTAAAGTATTTTATTTTAAAATTGATAATTAAATTGTTAAATGACAAATATTCAATCAATATGCATTATTATATGAATTATTAAGTGTGGATGCATGTGCATGTCTATACACACAAGATGGAGATTCACTTATTTCCAAATTACAGAGAAAATATAGTAATATATTATCTCAGCAGTATTATATTTGAATATAATTTCACTCATCATTAAGTTTATTCTTCTGAGTTTTTTAATATTAAAAAAACAGTTTTCCACCTTATTGCATAAAATATTTTCTTCTTATTGTGACAGCTTCCTTTCCAGAGCTGTTAAAATTCCACAGTAAATTATTACTGACCTTTTAGATTTAAGCCTTTTTGATTATGCATTGATATGAATAACTTTAAAATATTTTTATGTACCATAATAAGAGACAAGTGAAGATAGCAATAGAATTCACGTCAAGTTTAATCAATATCCGTCTTGAATTCATTAGATGCTTTGTTGATATAACATCCTCGATAATTAGATTCTTTTAGAATTGACTAACCCATCTTGTGTTAGACACTGTCAACTTATCACATGTTACTTTCACAAAAGAAGCTACTTGTAAAGATTTTTAGCATCCAACTGTTTCCAACATTATGAAGACAGAGAAATATTGCCTCAAGGTCTTAAACAAGAAATGTTTGTTATGGATGTGGCTCCATTACTCACCTTCACTAGAGAGTAGTAAGAATGTCATTCCTTGTAAAATCTTAGTCAAGATGATAATCGACTTATTCGTTAATCATCTATTAACAAACTACTAAACCGAAAAGAAATGCCATTGCAAACATTCCAATTAACTGTATAGCACTAATGAAGCATTTCACAGTCTTCTTTTATCTTTCAATTAATCTTAGATAAAAGCATTTGTAGGTGTTCACAAGAAGTTGATTACTGATTAACAACCATTTTACCTCTGTTGTCAGCTGGGTTGCTCAAAATAGGCTTTTTTATAAATGAGTTTTAAAATATCTAATTTTTTGTTTAAATTAGGAGCTGAGCATAATTATATTTAAAGAAATGCAGTTTCTCCACAAAAGATTAATATTAGGAAGTGCATAAAATAAATTCTTCCACTTTCCTTTTTCACTAATACTGCTATCAATTTTTCAAATGTGCACATATGGGTAGCAGGGAGAAAATTAAAAACTAGCTGGAATTAAACATAAAACAGTATTCCTACATCTATGTTAATACCAAAATATTCTCATTTTCTTTTTAGCAGCAAACATAATATAGTTTCTCTGACTCTAATCCATATTCTCCATGGAGGTAGGAATGCTATGATCAGTACATAACCTCCTTTAAAAACATTATACAGACTTCTTATCTCTTGGGAGCATCACTAAATAGATTCCTTATTTTCCAGTTTATTGTCTCTTTATCTTGAGAAAGTATCATCAGCTTACAGCCATTTAACCTCTCAAGAACATTTGCATATATCCCCTTCATCTCCCCAAATAGTTTTTATACTTTTTTCTATTATTCTTCATCTAACAATGTTGCTAGGTTTCAAAAGGATATTTACTAGAGATATATAATGTGACTGTTAAAGGAGTGCTCTATTGACAAAAACATTAAGAGTAAGAGAGAAAGAGAGAGAAAGAGAAATAGAGAGACACAGAGATATAGAGAGAGGGAGGAGACAGAGAAAAAAGAGTGGGAGAGGGGTAGAGAGACAGAGAGAAAAATAAAAAGAGAGAGAACCCTGTTTTGAAAATCCTATGTACAGAAAGCTAAAATAATCATGGAGATTTATTTATTTTATGTAAATATCGCTATAAAAGGTAACTTTAAGTAGCTTTTACTGTGTTTATGTCTGACATCTTAGCATTATATTAAACTAACTTCACCATTTACAGGACAAGTAGATGGACTGTTCAATTGTTATACAACACAGATATAATCAGAAGCATCTTAAAGAGAACACTTTTGTCTATCATTTTAGGTTCCTGATAGTAATGCTTACTGAGTAAAACATTTCATTCTTTTTTATGTTTGATTGACTCTGAAAGCTATAAGTCTCAAAGGCAATATTTTGCTTGATTCAGTAACATTAGACAGCTGAAAGATGAATCTTCCCCTAGATAGGACTCCACTTTATCACAGAATATTTCCAGATGAATTTTAGAGTATTATATTATTTAGATAGGTGAACAGAAGCATTTAGAATTAAGTGGCCTGTCTAGAAGTACAACAGAACAATTACAGGGGATATTCATTTACAAAGTATGAACATTAGTCATTTCACTAATACAAAAATATCTACAATATTAAAATGAAAATCAGTTTGTAATTTTTTTTCCCTCGTCTCTGACACTTGGTCACTATATCTACTTTTTCTTGTTTTACACTTCAAAGTTAAATGGAAAGTTAACAAAATTCACATAGCTACAATCTTAAACTATTACAACAAAGCTGGTATATAATAAGAATGTATAAACCAGTATATATATATATATATATATATATATATATATAAGCTACTGACATAATCCATTCCCTTATTGTTGACATATTTAAAAAAAAAAATTCTTTCAATTATATTAAAGCAAGTTAATTAAAATCCTTAACAATTAAACAAATTTCACAGATCAACAAAACAATAGATGATTATATAATTGCCCCCTTTTTGTGGTAAGTAACTAACTCATTGGATTGTAAAGAAACTAAAAAAAAACTCAATATAATTGAAAATTTTATTTCACATAAAGAAATAAATAATTATTTATGAATTTTAAAGGTATATTTATATCATAATTTGTGCAAAGTAAATTCTCTTTCTACTTTCGGTTATTACAGATACATGCATACAAAGTGAAGTGATTAGGAACTAAGTATATTCAAGACATTAAAAAGATATACTTCATTAAAATATATTAATTATGATCAAAAAGAACATAAATATATATGGCAAACTTTAAACTATTTTTGATTCTTGGTCTTTTCTCTTTCTTTACATAAGAGAAACGGCATTAATATCACAACTCTCAAAAGTCAATAAGACTAACCACACGTTCATGGACAATTAACCACAAAAGTAAAGAAAATTGGCCTGATCACACTGATATTTATGATGAATATACATCGTTACTATAAAGTTGACAACTTATCAACTGTGCAATATTTTTTGTATCATGATCAGCTTTTAATCATGGGAAAGGAATAGCTTTCAATTTCCTTTAAATTTCTCTGAAGTATTCAACTTATTTATTTCGAGTTAATGTGTGGGAGTGGTAACTCAATCCTCCACACTTCTTTTGATTTTTTTTCCATTGCAATGCTATCACATAATTTCCTACTTTAAAGAGGGAAAAAAATGCAGTTAATATGCTCTTGATGTCCATTTTACTTTTTATGAACAAAAACTGTTTGTACTTCATGTAAAAGCCTAAAATATGAAGTTCAATGGATCTTAAATCTTGATAGAAATATATTCCATTAGCTGTAATGTATAAATAAGTGAAATTCTTAATGGTAAAGATAAATGCACCATGCTTTGGTAGTTGGCTAAGTTCGAACTAAATTTTTCAAAATATGTTTGTCAACAAGATCATTTCCTGAAATTTTATAGTATGAAATACAACTAGCAATTCAAAATGAATATTAATTCATAAATGAAATTTTGTTGACTCTGTGAGTTTTATGTGGTCTATTTTTAGGTAGAAAATTATCTACTTAATCGTTTGATATATTTAACCTCTATATGTTAAAAAGCATCCAATTTCCTAAATTTTATGCATCAACCAATTTGAAAGGGTAAAAATATAGTTCCTATCACCTATAAAACACCTGAAACATTTGATGCAATGAGTCATAATAGTAATCATCATCTTTCTAATTTTACATTCACTTTTCCATGCTAGCATGGAGTAATGTTTTATGGTTGGACACCCTTCTTGTTCACAACCTTTGAGGTGTTTCTCATGGATATGAGGGTGCAATGCACTTTTCTAACACACATTAAGAGAATATCCATAATATTAACATATGCAATAATAAACATGGAATAGGAGAAAAGTATCTTATACATTGGTGACCAGTTTAAGTTTAATAATGAGTATGATGTATTCAATTTGAAGAGTTTGTTAGCAATAATACAAATGCAGGTTTTGAACATTGTGTATCTGCTAAAGCTAAGGAATTACAGTAGTCAGTTTTGGAAACCATGGAGTTGACAAACATTTTGATTTTATTAAGGGATAAAGAATTTAACTTTCCTGTTATGGAAAAGTAGAGGAGAGTGACTGACCACTTGGTTATATGTTGACTGAAACATTCAGCATTTATGAAACTGATTTCTTTGTGTATTTTGAAACAGATGGTTTCAATAATATTTGTTAGGGAAGGAAACTCTTATTTATAAAGCTTATTTTTGAAAAAGAAATCATTGCTCTGTTTCTCAAAATTGTTATTGTACAATAATTGTTTTAAGTGTCATATTAAAAAGAAGTTTATCAAGGGAAAGCGTGAGAAGACAGAAGTATGCGCTGTAATGGACAGGTCTCAGTATTGCATATTGGTACTTTGCATAGTAATGGCTCTGATCTTAACCAAATATAAATATTTGGATGTCAACTATACACAGAGTACAAGTCTTCCAAAGGGAACCCAAGGATCAACTGTATCAAATGTAATGTATAGGTCTAAAAGCAAGAAGTACAAGTATGGTTTGTCAAAGGCATATCTAGATAGATCTCAGCACCTAATCAGAGCCCCAACATCTTATCTTTTATATCAATTGGTTGGAAGAATATAGGTTATATAGTGTGTGAGATAATCATTTAGACAATGAATTATTACATTCTTCATAAGCTTACTGTCGAAAGAAATACAGACATCTGACAAATAGATGAAATTTTACAGTAAAGGTTGGCTTTTTGATGAACAGTGGCATGGAAAGTTATTCTCTTCAGATTATTTTAAATTACAAAAATTTTCTTTAACTTCGTATGTCCATACTGTGAAAAAGATAATGCTGAACACAATAGAAACACAGAGGATTTATGAATAAGAAATAGTCTAAGTGAACATTAGGAGATTATAATCTGTATAAGTTAAAGTTATAATCTGATTTATATATATTTTTTTTCAAGTACCAACATTCAAAAATCACAAACTTCCATCACAACTGTTTAAAATTTATTAACAAAAAATATATTTAAAATATTTTATGAAAAACAATTTTCAAATGTTTAAATTGTGAAATAATTTTCATTTTTTTTAATACTAACCATAAACTGTGCAAACAGTTTTCATTAAACCTCTCAGTAGTCTAGACGTAGTTTGTTTTATATACATTATAAATAAAATTTTGCTCAATATCAAGAGCAAAATGGAAGGGTAGACAAAAATAAAATTTACACAATTTACAATCAATATTGATTAATATATTTCAAGTTACTTTATAGAACCAATGAAAGCAAATCCTATAAAATAAAATAAAAAATACCTGAATATCTTGATTACTTTAGTCTGTAGCAGTGCAAAGTTATATTTAGAAATATGTAATGTTCCTCAATAAATTATAATATGGCTAAAGTAGATGCAACATACTTCACTATTTTTATCAAATAAACTGCTATTAAAACTACATTATTTTCATGCAATAATTTGCATTTTCATTCAAGAAAAACAATACTTTGTTTTGGAGGAGAAGTTAATTTTATTATTTTTTTAATGTTTAATTCAAATGGCTAGCAAATTTAAAAACAATAAATTGTTCATATTCAAGATTGTTAAAACCTGTGTAATTTACTAAATGGATTAATTTAACATTTTAATAAAAACCTAACCACAGTTATACTGAAATTCTCTTATTCCCACCCCTAAAACAATGTCTGATTAACTGAGCTAAAAATAACATCTAACAAAGCATTTTAAAAGACTTTATATTTGCATAAAATACATTACCAATGAAATACAAAAACATAATTTCCAAGATTTGATATCTTTGCTTCATACATTTCTATTTTTTAGGGGTTTTTTTTTTTGTAACTAAACAAAATAATTGACCAGTGAAATGTTCAGTAAGATGGCAAGCTACTTGAACATAGAGAAATGTTATAATCATTAATAGCAACAGGGTTCTATTGCAATTTAATTAATGACATTTGCAAGGTTTATAAAAAAACGCAGTTATTTTTCACGAAAAACAAATATAACTTCATTTGTAACAATTAACATGTTTTGCCCTGTGCTTCTCTTATAGGGATGAAAAATTACTGTCAAGCATTTTTCCCCTTCATTTCTAGCACTTTTACTTTTAGCCATGAACACACTAATGGATCTGGTATACAGATCCAAATGGAAAGCATTGATTTCTTAAGTAAGTTCCATAAATCTGATAGTAGTAGAGTCATACATGAAGGTCAGTACACTCATCAACAACAGCATTACTTCTCAGCTTAACATCCATAATATTTACAAGCAATGCCTTCATTTTAAATTATATGCTGAGAAATATTTTATTTCCTTAGGAGAAAATCTTGTTATAAATTAGTAGCCTATATTAACACTAGGATAAACAATTTTTCAAATTTCTAATTAAAAACATACAAAATCTAAATTATAAAATTACACACACACATTCATAAAAAATTATAATTCACTCTGTTGATACTCAAAATTTCTCACTGCATGCAATTCTTCAGGTGATATGTTTTTGTTGCCTTAAAACTGAAAAGTAATGAAGTCAGTTATCTGCTTCAAACAAACAATCTCCACTACATGTATTGAATATGCTTTCTCTAATTTCTCTATCATGATCATTATCATTTTAAAGCCCTCTTTTCTATGTAATGAGTCAGATATAATTTATTGAAGTAAATTTTTCAGTGACCATACATTCTTGTTGTCACCATCCCTCACCTGCTTCCAAGAAAGGTAACATATCCTCTAATTCAGTGAACAAAAAGAGCACAGTGATAGGACATGTTTTCATGGAAGGTTGTAAACAAATGATGCTGCTTTTATGACAGTGATATTGTTTACAATTATCACAATGTAAAGACAAAGAGACATAGAACATACATACACACATATACATAAAATACACATACACACACACATATATATATTGTGCTTATAAAATCAATTTTTGAATGTTAGTTCAGTTGCCCCAATTTACATTTTAGGCTCCCTTATGTTTGTTTCTGCTTTAGTGGAGTATGTTATGAACTTCATCAAATAGTTACCATCAAGTGAGCAATTCTCATGAATTTTGCACACTTGCATGATTGGTGTAGGCCAGTTCTTTGCCTATCTGTTTTCCATTCAGCCTGGGCAGCATTCAAACCTCTATATATAAAAACTGAAATTCTTATTAGCAGAATACCTAACATTAATACACTTTGTATTTAATATCTTACTACACTTATACCTCACTAGGGTATATATCTAATGCAACTAGATTCAACCTACAAGTCCATTGCTATATTTGTTGCTTCAAAATTACTCACAACCCAAATCAATATGGTTCAGTTAGATTTAACATATCTAATAAAGAAAAGTATGGAAAATAATGTTATGAAGAAAAGATAATATTGGTTCAAGGATTAATAACTCTTTAACAATTTCAGCAATTATGAGAGATAATGCTGAACATATTTCAGACTTATGAGACATCTTTAGTGAAGCATATACTTCATAATTGTTGAAGTAGTATTGAGAGAACACTAAGTAGAGGAACAATATTGTATGAAAGTAGGCATAGAAAATTGACATATTTATAAAAACAATCTGCTGAAGTCAATTTTTAGGGATCTCATTTAAGATACATATTGATTTAAGTATGTATATTGTGTTCAATGTATAACCTTCTCAAAATAAACAACAGGCTTCAAAGTCAGAAATCATAATGGTTGGTAATCAAGCTTTCGGAAGTATTGTTTAATAATGTTTGCCTCTCCTTGATATGGGTATAGCATTGGTTAATTAAAGTCCTTACTTCTTTACGTTTTATAAGATTTCTCATGTGCACCCTAGATACATTGCATTCACTATATAATTAAAATTTGATTACCAATTTTAGGAATTATCAAACTGATATGAATGAAGTCTGAGATTAATTTAGGGAAAGTGTATTTCCTGTAGCACTGTGTGACTATATCCATTTATGTGTGTATGTATGTATGTATGTATGCATGCATGCATGTATGTATTTTATTCATCTACTTTTAGTGTTGAATATTTTGCAGCCTTTATTTGTACATCACTAAAACTAATTTACTACTGAGTGTAATTGAGAGAGAGGTGGGGTGGTGTGGGATAAAATATGAAGAAACTAGTGATGGTCTGAATCAGCAAAATTTGATTTTATTGGTAAAGAATAAAGCTTTCTTTCTTAATACCTACACCACCAGTATCAGACTTACCAATATTTTAAAACAAGTCCTTCTTTGAGCAGAAAGTTTTTCTTTCCCTTAGTCCATGACAGTGTAGATATAGGAAGGAATTGCTTCTTAAAACAGTAAAGAATTAGTATTTATATATTCAAAGGAAAGAAGTGTTTGGAAGAGTATTTAGAAAAGAGTGACATTGAAGAAGAAATAAGTGTCTGTATATTGTGTTTTTTGTCAATTTAGTTGTAAAATAAACAGATTAATCAACGGAATACAGTGTCTACAAGTTGATGAGTACCTCATAGTCTCCTCCATTTTCTTATTGCTATATATAAATTTAGGGTAAAATAACCCCCTTTTACCCGCACCCGCTTATTGCACTTGGTATAACACTAGTGTAACAATAATTGGATGCCCTCCCAGCAGTATATTGGATAGATACTATCCCTTAGAGGGTTGGATCCTCTACCCCTAACTCTCTTGGATTATATATATATATATATATATATATATATAAGTTCAAAAAAGGAAAAAGACAAGAAAACAACAACAAAATTCTAATGGATCTACCAGTATGCATGTATTGATATGTTCCACATCTGTTATCATTACATTTGGATACTGTAAATGTTTTATCCTGTTTGTTCATGTTGAATTTTGCCTTTGTTAATAGTTTCTTTAGGTTATGTGGTTGTCTTTTGCTTAAGACAAGTGTTTGATTAGTTATTATGTTTATTAATTTTTAACTTTATTTTATAATCAGCAAATTTGTTTTGATGCTAAAAATGTTTTGGTGATGTGGATTGTGAATTACTAGAAATGGTATTGTGTTCTTTTGATGGGTTTGTCTTTTTTGTGTTGCCCTAAGTTGTTCTGTAGGTATTTCTTTTGCTTGTATGCTATTTTCTATAAGTAGGACAGGATAATTTTGCTTGAGCAGAAATCCTTTGAGTTCTATAAGTCATGTGTTTCTGGTATCTGGATCATCGACTATAGTACAAATTTTCCTGGCTAGACAGTACAGGATGTTGATTTATGTGTGTGTTGGGTGGCATGATTTGAAATTTAGGTACTGGTGTGTATTTGTGCTTTTGTAATAAATATCAGTTGTGATTTTGGTGGTGTTTTTAATTACCATTATGTCAAGAAATGGTAATTGTGTGTTGCTCATTTTTCTTGTGAATTTGAGACTAGGGTGTACATTGTTGAGGAGGGTGCTGAATTCTTCCAGATTTTCTAGGGATTTGGTCCAAATTAGGAAGCAATCATTGAGGTGGCTTTTCCATGTCTCCTCTATATAGATGAAACATACATATACATATGGTTTATGGTTATACTGCCCAGCACTATACATGTGGTCTAAAATATTGGTATCTTTTTCTCACAGCATAACAAACTTTGAAAAATTTAGTAAATAATGCATGTATGAATGTTTGAACAAAACATTGATCATGGTGAATAGATAACCAAATGGATTAAACAAAGGGTCAGTAAACTAAGTAAAGTACAGTTTCTCCACTCCTGCCTAATTTTATCAATCAATAAGTGATGTTGATTACAAATATCTTTTGCTTTCCTTATTAAAATTAAAGCAAATTTCATCTGGATGCGACCTTAAATGAATCTATGTTCCATGTGAATACAGACAACAAAAGTTATATTGTTTCACTCAGTAAAAATCTACATTCCCCCAGGAGTAAAACTTTAAATTGACTGTTCATGTAAACTATATCACAGCAGGACTGGGAAGGTAAAAACATTTACTACTTAGAGAAAGATGAGAGTGACAAGAATCTTTACTTGTCTGTTAATAAAAGCAGGTAAACTGACTGGTGTTACATATATGAAAGAGGGCTGCAAAGTTCCTGGATTAAGGGTATCACTAAAGGCCTGGTTAGAGACCCAACCTTTCAAGTTCTTTTACAGATCTTAGAAAAACTGAAGGACTGCTGCAATAAGTGTGTGAATCTAAGAGAAGAATATGCTGAATAAAATCATAATTAACTGATCCTCCAGAATTTTCTTTTACCCCAAACCAGGAACTTTTCAGCAGCCCTTGGTACACTGAGACCACATTCATTCCCATTAACCCTAGTTGAAAATATTTTAATCTTTCATATCATATCATAAACATGGCACATGCTGAATTTCAATGTCATTAAATGTGTTGAAATTCCCTCATTGAAACAGATGACATTTTTAGTTCATCACCAGTTAAAGACTTGTACTCAGGCAGTAATTTTCTATATATAAAGCAATACTTAGGAAAAATATTTTTAACTCAGTACCTGAAAGTTTGAGTGTCTGTTCATTCTATGACAATAACATTCTTAAAAGCAGCACATACTCAAATCAGTTATTTGTCCACTTGCATTTTAAGATGTCTTATTACACTCATATATATTATATATATTAGTCATAATGCCATGATAAAAAAGCTGAGAAATTGACAGAAATGTTGCATTTTGAAAGGACATTGGGTGAAGGAATATTTTGTAACTGACAGAAACAACAAAGCATTGAGCATAACATTTAGTGGGACTAGTATGTATCATAAGCATCACCAAACAAAGTATTCATATCATTGTTCTCAAACAAGAAAACTACACTATGAAAAATATGAAGGCTTGAAATTCTTTTATCACAAAAATAGTTCTTCATTAGTATATATGTTAATAATGATGTTGCAACTAAAGCTGGTTTGAGACAAGCTTATTTGTTAACTAAGAAAGAAAACAGTGGCTAGGAGGGTCAAAGACACAGGAGACAACATCCTATGCCAATTAAACAATTAAGCACTAGATTTCCAGTGGCTTTCTCAAGCTCTTTATGAATCAACAGATGTGTCTGACAATTCAGTTGCTATTGTTCATTCAGGAAATTAATGTTAACATTGGAGTGATGGAAGAACTAACTTCAGTGAGCAGCACCGTATGAAAGAACTACTTGTGAAGACACTTTCAAAGAGACAGAGAAAGCACTGACTATGTTCAACCGGTTTTGGAAATGTCTAAAGTATATTACAACAGATGGTGGGGGGAGTAAGTTTTGTTAGACAAGCATACAAAGTTAGTTATTGCTTGGCCCCCAAGTCCAATGATCAAATATATCCCAACTGAAACTGTTCTTAAGTGCAGGGATCTAGAATTCTTATCCAACATGTCCTTTATTTTTTTTCTTTAAAGACAGTAAAGATGTAATTTAAGAGATATTTGGCTGATATTTCAAGCAGGTCAGACAGACATGTTGATACTTTCTTGTTGGTTTATAGAAGGTTTGTAACAGAATGGGATGTACAAAACCTATAGCATTTCATGATATTTATCAACAGACAGTTCATGTAAAACATTCAGATCATGTGATAGAACAAGCCATATCAACAGTGAAGATTTTTTCATCGTATGCACTCAGTTATCACTATTTTTGAACATTTTTGGAAAAAATAGAAGCAGATTGTAGCTATTTGCGATAACACTGCTGCAAAATGGTTTAGTAGCAGAAAAGTTATCTCATATCTTTTTGAATTTTAAATGGAGACTGGCATTTTTTGAATGAGAATAATCTCATTCAGCTGCTACTTGCCAAAGATGAATGATTGTGGAAACTAGCATTCTTAGCTGCTTTAATGAAGCAGCTTAATGAGTTCAATTTCAGATCACAAGCTGATTTCTGCGCTTACATGTAACATATACTCTACAGTGAATACGTTGCAACATAAATTAACCTTTTGTTTCTTTCAGTTGATGATAGGTAACTTCAACCACTCTCCCTCTTTGGAAAAGGACAATGAAGAAGCAAATTCTCTATTTCCTTTCAAATTTATTCAAGACATTTTCACCAATCTCAAGCTACAGTTTCAACCATATTTTTCAGATTCTGATGAAATGTGAAAGCATTGGTAATCTTATAATATTCATTTCATTGCACTATCAAAGACAGATCTTTGACTTTAATTTACAAACTGCAGTCAAATGACATATTAAATGACCAATACAAAAGGGACATGTTAATTATCCTTTATAAATGCTTTCCAGACAAAGGATATACTTTTTTTAAATCCTTTTCTCAGAATCGGGTTTCAGCATTTGATAGTATTTATTTATGTGAAAAGATATTTTCAAAGATGAAGTATGTTAAATCTATTTCTAAGTCTGTATTAACTGATTGCCACTTGTTGCAAGTTTTGGTTACAGGAACCAAAACTTTTAACCCACAATTCTAAGAATATTTTGACTGCCACCACTCAAAAATATTTATAGCTCTCTTTGGAAGAGTACATACTCCAATAATAAATTCAAAGGCAAGCAATTTTGAGGAGATTCAATTAGTCAATTATACTGGCCTTAATACTTGACTACTATTATAATTCATCAACCCTGGAGGGATGAAAAGTTGATGTCAGCAGGAACTAAACTTAGAAATTAGCCATAACCAAATACTTCAAAACATTCATTTGACACTAACAGTATAATATACTCCTTTAATAACACGTATTAAAGTAATTCAAAAGACAAGCTGTTACTATGATGCTGTGCAATCACGGTTCCATTTTTCACTTACATTGTTCTTTAAGACAAAGACATTTCCAATCTGGCCCCAAAAAAGTTTGTCAAGCAAAACTTTTGTAAAAAAATTGGTCTAATCAGCCACATTTTAACACTGTATGAAATGTATCTAGAATGCATTTAAAATATGACTGACATCTTGCCCTTCCAAGGAGTTAGTCAACATCAGTTGTTTAGCTAACAAGTCAGACCTGGTCAAGCAAACCTGTGATCAGAGTGTGTTTCAGCTGTGACTATTCTGTCTTGCTTGTGACCCAGAGACTACATTGTGCAATGAAATATATCTAGAGAGCAAGTAAACTAGACAGAGATTTTCCCTCTCCAAATTAATGTTATGAACCAATGTAAAATGTTGTTTAGCTGCAAATTAGTCCTGGACAAGCAAAAGTATTTCAGTTATGACTTCCTTATTTACTATAGACTGCATGGTGTAATATATTTTTCATTGAAGACAATATTTCTAGCCAGTTAAGAGACTACAGAGAGAATCCATCATTAACTTACCTTGTGGCCAATTGTAGCTTGGTTGGTAGATTTGGCAATCTATGTTATGCACTTCTGTAACAATGCATAACTATTACAGTGGTTGTTGAGCCCTTTTTTAATCTCTAATTGATCAGACAAATGATGAAAAGCATTCTTATGTATTCTTCAATGGGTTTAAATGTGAGGGCTGCAAACAGAGGCCTTCAGTGCAACTTGTTTCTTTTTAGCCTTGCTTCAAGACAAGATACCCACCCACTGATAATTCCAAGCATTTTTTTAGACCTTTTCTCTGTTGGAGAGCTGCATTGATAGCTGGGTAACTAACACTGGAGTTACACACCTGCTTCCAGTTTCTTTTCAATACAGTTGTGAACATCCTGCTTTTTTTATTTCACTAAGTTCACTGCATCTAGAACTACGCTATTAACAGGTGTGATGTGAGTTTCATTCGACTGTTATTTCTAGGTGGTCAAGGGACAGTATTGAAGCTCTCTTTGTTCAGCTTATCTAATATTGTCTTGATTAAAGAGGCCTATGACTAAAAGCGTCCCTGCCGTGATCATCCTGCCTTTATCTCAAAGCATAGTGTAGAACTAAAATTACATTATCCCAATCTGCTTTTTGTTGCTTTTTTTCTTTTTCTTTTTAGACATTTGATACTTATTTTTAGCAGGCAAGCCGGCCGATTGCATTGGTTTTTCGTTAGTACAAATATATGTTCGAAGATGTTTTTGAATCTCAATGACACATTGATTTTATTTATGGTTGCGCATCCTCCGATTAATAGAAAGACAAGAATAATAGTATTGTGTGAAGCTAATCTCTTTTCCTAAGTGACATAAGTGAAGTTAGATGGAAATACTAATGGCCTGGGATCGAATAGGTCGCGAACTCGACTGGTGAAGAGCAAACTTCTATTCAGTGATTAATAAAGTCTATGAAAGATCATTGAGATGATATATCAGCAGACATCCGATACATTATTGAATGCTAATAATATACGAAAGCCTGTATAGATCATTTTAATCAGTATTATTGTAGACTTACAATTTCGCGACCTAAAAATCACTTCATTTAAGAATCCATATATATATATATATTTCAGAAAGAATCGTTTGTACATTTTCATGTGAGATATTTATAACAACAGTATATCTCTGATAGCCAAGCCACAAACCGTAAACCGATGCAATCATTTTTATACATATAAAACCCTATTTCTAAAAATATTCGCTTTGAAACAAGTATCAGAACAGAACAAGAGAAATGCATAATGTGTTATCGATAAACAGTGAAGCACAAGCAAATGAAATTACCAGTATAAATCAAATCAAATATAATAACTCTTACAAAATTAACTGATAAAAATATCAAGTTATCTATCATAAGGAAACAGTGAAAATAAAATAAAATAAAATTCCAGCAACATTAAAACTGGAGCTGGCGTCACAGACGACATTTATTTAGCTTGCTCAACTTGAATCGGTTCGAAGAGATAAGTTTGAAAAGAAAATATTGAACAAGCCAATAAATATTTAAAGCCTAGTGACAGATTAGCCAAAGCTAATAACTGAATTTCTTGACTAGAATAAATATTTGGTTATGAAAAGATAAACATCTTTCTTCACAAATAACAATTTTTAAGACGCCATTGTGAAAAGACTCGACTACGTGTAAGATATGCAACATTAGTTATTACTGGAAAGAAATTCTTGTGATTTACGTAAGTGATTTAGCATATATTTTCATTAATGTGATTTATTCAAACATTTTTTTTCTTCAAATGCTATTAAAAATAATGAAAAACAGCATCTTTGTATAATAGAAAATGCTTCTTTCTTTATGCAAACAGATAGCAGACGACATTTGAAATCACGTATATGTCTGAGTACATGTATACAAATACGCGTGTGTATTATTCACATCTGTATGTAATTGTGATGGGGTGTATATGTCTATATAACTTAACACAAGAAGCTCACGAAGCACATGATTCATCTAAACGAGCCATGAATTCATTCTCCAACTAAATTAAAAATTATTTGAAGATGTATTCAATGTCAGTGTGAGATAAACAGAGGCAAATAATGAACCTTAGATGTAGAGAATATGTATATATTTATCTTACAGCAAACCTTCACGGATATATAGATGCTCCTGTGAAAACTAGCTCCTTCAACAAGTGTTGAGACGAACACGTTTCGTGAATGCTTGCTTGAAATAACAGTTACGCAACGGGGAGAAGGAAGATAAAGAGACTAAACGATCGCAGGGAAGGAACCAGGCGTGTATATATATATATATATATATATATATATATATAAATATATATATATAAATATATAAAGCAAATGAATAATAACAGACGATGGAGAAATGCCAGTTCATTACAGCTGATTCTTGCGCATTTTAAATAGAAGAATGTGTACATTACAACATTGCAAAAACCGTAATCATCAGATGAAACATAATTTTAAAACATTAGTAGAATATCCTAAGAACACAGTATGAACATGCCCAAAGCCAGCTGAGGTTGACCATGAAAAAACCATGGGCAGATTTGGCTGGCTTCGGGCATGTTCCCACTGTGTTCTTGGGATATTCTCCTATTGTTTTGAAATTATATGTTTCATCTGATGATTACGGTTTTTGCAATGTTGTAATGTACTCATTCTTCTATTTAAAATGCGTACGAAACAGCTGTAATGAACTGACATTTCTCCATCGTCTTTTATTATTCATTTGCTATATATATATATATATATATATATATATATATATATATTAGTTTTTACCTGTAATTTTGGATTTTATCCCTAATATTATTATATATATATATATGTGTGTGTGCGTGTGTGCATAACTACTTCTATCTGTGTGTGTGTGTGTGATTTCCTGGGTATTTTAACGTGAAAGTATTTACTTTCTCAAAAGTAGACGTTTCCCCATTCAATACTCAATCTGTTTTCATGTGCAAAATGCTTCTATTCGCAATGACAATTTCTTGTCACAACTGTATCCACTTGTAAGATATGGAGTCTTCAGTGAGCTTAGAATCCTAAGCTCAAACCAAATCAAAATTTCGTTATAAAATAACTAGATGTGTTACGTACATTCGATACACTTGGGTAGCCATGATTTGTTCCCATACACTATGAACGTAATCACTAAGTATTTATTAGGACAAGAACGTCAGGTTGGATGCCATATAATATCTAGCTGGCACTGTAATAACCACGATTTCACTTTCGTTCTTTAGTTGCTTTTTGTAGAAGAAAAACAAAAACTTAGTTTTTGTTTCAGAACACACATTTTGACAATGTAGCATACTTTCACTTTCCTGTAGCTCCAGAACGAAATATCCAATATGTAATTCTTTGACATAAAACGGGTAGCATTAGTAATTAAAATACAAACAAATATGTAGGATGAAAAACAAATATTTACCTCTTCAAGCTGCTGTTCGTCGTCAAAGAAAGGTAAATATATCCACAACTTTACGGATAGGTAAAAGTTCATGTCCATCTGAACTTATAACCTAGTTTTTATTTCTAGAGAACGGAATTAAAGTCACATGATCCCACCTTCCTCTATAATTGGCTGTAAATGAATTTTTCTTTTAATTGTTATTTTATATCGAAAATTAAATAAACGATATTTTTTTCTATAATAAGAATCTATCGCTTATAATAAATTATACTTTAGTGCTTTTATTAATTCAGACAAGAGATGAAAAGTGAATTTTTGAATAGATTTTTCCCCCTTTCACTAAAAATATTACTGATGCATTTAAAAACACTCCGTCTACATATTGGAATCAAATTTCCTTTAAAAGCCGACAGCTCATTAATGGAGCCAGCTTTCATAGACAGAGAGAAAACAAACAAATATGTAAAATAATAATAATGTAAATGAGAGAATCCCTAGGTTTAAAATAATAAGGACAAAACTAACGGAATTTTTTTTTTTTTTTGTGTTTATAAATGCAAATTAATATAGAAAAGCTTGTGTGTAATCCAGTCAAAAGAGAAGTGAATATCGATTTTCAAAATGGTAGGAAAATATATAACATAAAATTCTTGTATAGATAGAGAAGACTACAGATTTATAGTTAAAAGATAATAATAAATGTAATGTTCATGCATTTTTCAGGAATATTGCAGCAAAAGTAAAATGACTTCAGAGCAAGGTTGCCAAATAATTTTCATAAAAATAACTGCACAAAATTTTCCAAAATCTAGTAGATTGTAAAAGGAAAATTTCGCAAGTAAACTGTGTGTGTGGGGGGGGGTGTACGAGGAGCACCAGTGGAAATTCCAAGACCCATGTTGTTTTACAGTGTTAACCATAAACATTTCCCCACTCGGGAATATCTTGTCATTTCCTTCATAATCCTTTGATTAATTTCTGGGAAATCTTGTTTATTCTCTTCGTTCATGCTTTCCCATATGCCATACATTTTCTAACTCCATTTCTAGCATTAATTTCATTCCTTTCCTCGTCAGTTAATGGTTCTTATCATTCCTTATTATCCCATCTTTATTTCTAATTTATATTATTTCTTTTTGTTCTTTTCCTAACCTTTCCCTGCATCTTCTACCTTTTTCGGTTCAGTTCTTGCGATTGAGGTCTGAAGATCATTGTTCACTGTAATACTCCAAACTCCGCTTCGGTAATAAATTACTAGTATCACTGAACACCCATACTGATGTGGCGATTTCTCGAGCCGTCTCTCTGTTGACCTGGTGTTCGCGGGTGAGGACGAGCAAACTAGCTCGAAACTGAATTGGTCTTACGATTTTGTCGTCTGCTGGAGGATGGTAGGGGTTCGCTCCCCTGATGGCAATATATATGTACGGGATGCAAAGTGCACTTATGACCAGCTGGCGAGTAGTAACATTGAACAGCCATATTGATGTGGCGATTAACTTTACTTGCTATATATATATATATATATATATATATATATATATATATATATATATATATATATATATATATATATATATATTACTTGATTCAGTCATTGGAAAGCGACCATGCTGGGGTACCACCTTGAAGTGTTTTCGTCGAACGAATCAACCGCAGTATATATATTTTTTCAAGGATGTTACTTATTCTATTGATCACTCTTGCCGAACTGCTATATTATGGGAGCGTAAACGCACCGACACCGTTTGCCAAGCGGCGGGGGGTGGTGAAAGCATAAACACACACACACATATAATATATAGGGGTCATTTTAACATGGGATCTTTCTGATTTGGCGGGCGCCACTTGTTTTCTTAACGAAACACTTTCAAACTTGGGAGACTGGTAGAATGTATCATATAAAACATCTTTTACTCTTAGTGTTATTGAGAAAATGTTATCTTTTTAAAGTTATTTCGTGTTAAAATTGTCGTATTTCGGTAATTTCAACCAATCACTGACGTCTATTGAGGTGAAAACAATTACTACTGTGGAATGTAAACAACACGTTTTAGCGGTGTAATGGGATCTTTTCCCTTGAATAAAATTAGTGCCGTTGTTTGTCAGCAACAACTATCGGCGGTACTGTTATTTATGACATCGTTCGTGCATTGGTACTGGTTTTAGCTTTAGGGTTTTAGGGTTAGGGTTCGGGTTTTAGAGTTAGGGTTAGGGTTTGGCAAAAATACTCATAACCCTAACCCTAACCCTAAAACCCGAACCTGATTTTATTCAAGGGAAAAGATCCCACTACACTGCTAAAATGTGTTGTTTTCATTCCACAGCAGTAATTGTTTTCACCTCAATAGAAGTCAGTGATTGGTTGAAATTACCGAAATACGACAACTTTTATTATGAAATAACTTCACTGGTAGTTCTAATCAATTTAATTTTTTATTAATATAAATTTACAGTTTGGTTAACAAAGAACTTACTAGATCTACAAACCAAACTGTAAAATTATATTATTAAAAAAATTAAATTGATTAGAACTACCAGTGAAGTAATTATTTTCCTTTTTCAAATATATATATACACGATGGGCTTCTTTCAGTCTCTGTCAATCAACTCCACTCACCAGACTTTGATTGGCACGAGGTTATAGTAGAAAAAACTTGGCCATACATATATGGTAAGAAGTTTGCTTCTCAACCACATGGTTACGAGTTCAGTCTCACTACGTGCAGTTCTGAAAGTAGCAGAATCTGCTACTGTTCGCCTATTCAGCAACCATAGTGCTTGTCACAAAGATTTGTAAAGCATTTTGATTGAGAATGTTCTGGGCAATGTTACGCTTTAGCTCTACTTGAAGTTATCTCTCCGTTGCTGTTCAGTTGCTGAAGAGCACTCGAGAAAAAAAATTTAGTTGAAGGATTTTCAAATGTATTTTACTTTGGATACAATCAAACATGTATGCGCTCATCGGTAAATAGCCTGTGTAAAATGAGCTCAGTAGTAGTTTTTTTTTATTATTATTTTTAATAACTTTACCTTTCACCGTTTTCTTTTAAGACACGGAAAGGAGGAATGAAATAAATGTCAATATTAATGTATTGGATAAAAGAAGAGAATTTATGATCGCATAAAAACGCTAGACCGATAATTCAAAACTGGCTCACTGATTAATGTGAGATTTTAAGCTCCTAATACCATAATTTTTCTTTTCTGACAGAATACAGATTGAATGATCTTATAGATATGTATTATCGGCATTTTTTCTTTCTAAGTAGTATTCTTGTTGAGATTTAGATAATGTTTTGTTATTATTTCGGCGAATTACGATTAACAAAATTCAAAATATGGAAGATCGTTTTTGTTTTGTTATCTACAAAAATGTCTTTGCGCTATTTATTCCAGCTCTTTTACATGTTGAAATCTCACTGAAGTCAATTTTGCCTTTCATCCCACTATGTTGGATAAAATAAAGTACCAAGGTCGATGGTATCAAGTAACCCACTTTCCTCTAGATTGCTGGCTTTATGACTAAATTTGAAACAATCATTTTCTATAAAGTGAGGTATTACTACAGTTAGCTTCCACGACTACTTAACTGAGTTTTAGCTTTGAATATCTCAGAAATTACTTGTGAACCGAAGTCCGATATTTTAATTAATGATGACTTTTACTTGTTTCATCTAGTTGCCATGCTAGAGAGCTGCCTTTGTTTGGCAAAATTGTGTATATAGTGAAGAGGTTTGAGCAAAAATCCCAAGTGGTAAATTGCAGTAAAAAAAATTTAAAAAGAAGGAAAATGTATAGAAATTTATGTTGCAACATATATATATATATATATATATATATGTATTGTAGTTTCAGCTCAGAGCTGCGGCCATGCTGGAGCACCGCCGTTTTGCTACACTGTTATTATTGAGAGCCTCCTCTAATATCTGGCACTTGGTGAATAAGTGAGTTTGATGTTGCTACCCTCATTTGCACCTCTTGCCGAGAAGTAGGTTCATTTGGGACTCTCCACAAGAAGAGGTCCAGTTTTGATTTGAAA
Organism: Octopus bimaculoides; assembly: GCF_046866305.1. NCBI lineage: Eukaryota > Metazoa > Mollusca > Cephalopoda > Octopoda > Octopodidae > Octopus > Octopus bimaculoides. Next base: position 36,963,388 of record NC_142941.1, on the reverse strand, counting down.
ACACCTACATCTACTTTGTGTCGGTCCCTCAGGCCCTTTGGGAGAATATTAAAAAGCTGTGGGCCCCTTAACCCCAAGCTGTTGCAGTAACTGGTCCTGAAGCGCGATGGCATTGCTGGGATCTTTGGCACTGTGCAGTGTCGACCTGTTCTGTTCTGGCATTGGTGTAGCTTTCAAGGCCAAAATTTGGCACAATTCCTTCAAGGATCTTCTAGATGTATATTATTGCATACCTTTCCCACCTTCTCTCCGGGGAGTAGAGTCTTAGCTGCTTCGGTCTTTCCCAGTATCTGAGCTGTTGCAACGAGACAATTTTCTTTGTGAAGCTTCGCTGGATTGCTTCAAGGTCCGCTGTTAATTTTACACGGTTGGGTGACCATAGCTGGGAGCAATAATCCAGGCGGCTGAGGTCGAATGTCCTCCAGAGGACCATCATGGTTTCCTTTTCTCTGGTCCTAAACGTTCTCAGAATCCAGCCAGCCAGTCGTCAGTGCTTTGCCGCCATCCTAGTAATGTGCACTTGGAAAGAGGTATCATCATTCATGTCGATACCCAGGTCTCTCACTGATTTATCTTCAGTTTTGGACGCTGGTAACGCAAGGCTTGGATTTTTTCAGCATTAGACTGCATATTATTATCCTCTGCCCATTTGTAAATTGAGTCCAACTCCTGCTGCAGATGCGCAAACAGCGCTGGGAGACTTTCGTATTGTCTGCATAGCTAGCAAGGGTGGCTATCCGGGCAGCTGAAGGCGTATCTGAGAGGGCCACTATGAAAAGCAGTGGTTCCAAGACAGTGCCCTGAGGAACACCACTCACTATTTGTGTTTTCTTTGAGGTACCTCCATTGGCCACTACTGCCTGACTTCTATCTTTCAGGAAGTCATGTAACCACTCTCCGAGTTTTCCAGCTATGCCAAGGTCACGCAATTTGTAGCATATCATACCATGATCTACTTTATCAAAAGCTTTTGCAAAGTCAAGGTATATTACGTCCACATTTGAAATTTGTTCAGTAACTGCCTCAACACCCAGTCATAGTGCTGTAAGAGCTGGGTCATGCAGCTCCTACTTGGTCGAAAGCCTTGCTGGTTATGACTCAGCAAATTGTTTTCTTCAAGGAATGCGATTAGTTTCCCTCTGACTGTCTGTTCAATCACTTTGCTGATGTGTGAAGTAAGAAAGATAGGCCTATAGTTTTTGGCATTTGTTCTGCTTCCCCCTTTATAGATTAGGCATATTATTCCCTCCTTCAGTTTGCTTGGCAGCCTGCCATTTGCCAGAAAGCTCTGGAAGAAAATCTGTAGAGGTTTCGCCAAGGAACGCTTACACGATTTGAGGAGGATTGCTAAGAAACCATCAGAACCAGCAGTTGTGTTTGCGTCTACCTCATCTATGGCTAGTAGTATATCTTCTTCGCTAATGTCGATGTAATCTGTCGTAATTATCTCGCTGGTTATAGGTGAGGCGGCAAAGAAATCCACTGGTTCTTTCACTTGTGTGTGTTCTAACGGGGTGGTAAAGCGCTTCCACTGTTTGCAGCTCTTCAAACAGACTTGCTCTGGGGTAATCCGTATAGAGAAGTTGTTTTTAATAGCGGTTTAGTTTCAGATTTAGAATTCTTGTTAGGTATTCAGAGTTGATACTTTTTGTCCGTTTATTTTGGAAAAGGAATATTTTGGGATCTATTTCAAAACGGGGGCATTATAGAACAGAAAAAAAATTTTGTATTCGAATTTATTTCATGTAAAAATTGTCTTATTTCGATAATTTCTACTAATCACTGACGTCTATTCAGTTGAAAACAGTTAGCGCTGTAACGGTGTATATCGTATTAATCCCCTAACCCTAACCCTAACTAGACTGTTAACCCTAGCCCTAACCCTAACTCTAGAATCCGAACTCTAAAATTGTTATACATATAGATACGCACAGCGTAATTTATTATATAAACAATATATGCGTATAAATTACGATTAAACCGGATGAAATATGTCACAGGGAATAACATTTTTATGACCGCCCAGCAGTAACTCTATTCGGCTGAATAGACGTCAGTGATTGGTTGAAATTACAGAAATACGACAACTTTAACATGGAATAACTTGCGATGTACGTTTTTTTGTTAAGAAGACTAAGAGTAAAAGATGTTTTATATGACACATTCTACCAGTGTCTCAAGTTTCAAAGTGTTTCGTTAGTGTTTCGTTAAGAAAATACTGGTGCCCCCGTTTTGAAATAGATCCCACTTTTTTTTCTAAGTACCTAGTAGAGCAACATCCCATTAAATATGAATTATTTCTAACGCAGACACGGCCAGAATTTAGCGGAAAGAGGGTCATTGATTAAATCCACATCAGTACTTCTGCAGTACTCGATTGGTATTTTATTTTATCGAACCTAGTGGGATGAAAGTCAAAGGTGACCTCGGTGGAATTTGAATACAGAATGTTAAAAGCCAGAGAAAGAAAAAGAAAAGTTTATGACATCCTGTGACATTTTATAATACGCAAATGATTCTGTCAACAATGCACCACCTTTCTTCCTGCCAATCAAAATAAGAATGATAAGAAAGCGAAATAAATTCTGATATTTAAAGCAAAATTTTAATTTAAAAAAAAAAATGAAAGTCACTAACTCTAAACCTACACACATTATATATGTTTTCTGATAATGAATGTTATATAATATATTTGTCAAAATGTAAAGTGATGGGGCTTCATTTTGACATTCCGCCTCTCCTATTTTATTATAAAACTGAAATCTGTTATAATGGAAACTAATATCTGAGAGAAACTGTAGCGCTGTTGTAGTTATGCTCAGGTTAGGTCTGATGAAGTAGACCGAAGAAGAAAGGTATTCCAACTGTGACCGTCCTATTTTTTTTTTTTCCAGACAGGGTATAAATAACAACTTTATACCATTTGTGCAGATGGAAAATTCAAAATGTGGATCTATTTCAAAACGGGGGCACCAGTATTTTCTTAACGAAACAAGATCCAAAAAGTGTCCCTATAAGTGCAGTTGATTTGCTAAAAACAGCGACCAAATCATACCCTACCATCTTAGATAAAGAATGAACGGTACCACTTTAGCGTATGGTCTACCTGGTCATTTGCACTTTAGCATGCAGACTAACCCAGCTATAATATTAAACCTAACATAAATAAAGCTATTTCACAGCATAGACAACGGATACTACAGTAAACGGCACATTAAAGTAGCACCGAAAGACCATATTACAAAATGTAACCTTATATTTTCTTAAAAAGACTGGATGGTCATGGCTGAAAAGCCTTTAATTATATACGTCTACTTGATCAAATCAGCAACTTATACGAAGTGTAATCATTACTTATATCGATCAGTACACGGTTACAAAGCTACGAAATTGTAGTTGATGGATAAATCTGATGCATCGCTTCTGTTGTATATTTGATATATTGATTTTATCGACCTCAGAAAAAATAAGTGAAAAGTCGATTCCAGTGAGATTTGAACTCATAGCACAAAATTGTGACATTTATTAAGCACTTCTACTCTTTCGAGTAACTTCCCTGTCTAGGGACTAGCATTTACGTGGTCTTTCGACCAGATATATCTCTCACAACACACCCTACAGCCCCAGCAAAAAAGAAAAAGACGGGAAGCACTTTTGGTAATATAGTCATGAGAATACGAATCTCTCAGAGAACACATCGGAGCAGTCATGTTTGAAATGCTTTTGGTTATAAGTTTGCACAGTAAAAACTGAACTGTAGCTAAACAACTATTTCTCAACCAAATCTTCCTCAGAATCATACCCAACCGATTTAAACAGACACATAAATAATGTAATCACATAAGCACGAAAATTATGAAAATTATCATTGGTCTGTTCTAGCGAGGTTGGCTTAGAGTTAAACAGAAACAATAAAATTAACAAGAGATTAAAAGTATCGGAAAATAGAACCATAGTCGTCACTCACAAGCGAGTATAGCTTGGTAGTGTCTTATGTTCTCTTCATAGAACACTTGTAATGTATGTATTACCAGTTTTTTTTGGTATGGCCGATTTTTGCTCTTCTTGTTTATGTCTCCTAACAGACATGTATATTCTAACAAGTCGCTTCTTAAATTTCGCACCTTTCTTATTCAATAAACACTGAGTTAAACTTGCAAAGTTGTTTATTTTCTCCTTTCGATTTTTAATGTTATTTTAGCGGGTTGCCAGACTATCAGTTTGGTCTTCCTAAAGCAACTTAGCATATTGGACTCAAGATGACTTTCCATTTTTCTTATGTTTTTTTTTATTGTGACATATTTGAGATAACTGTGCGTCCCATAAGCCATCGAATACAGTAATAGTTCTGTTATACAAGCTCATCAATAAATACGAAATGCAGTTCAAAACAATAAACTCCAAATTGAATCCCAATATAAAGCTGCCACTTCCCTACAATTTTACTTGAATTGCCATGATGGGCACACGCATCCCAAACTTTATGCACAAATTTCACCCAATTTACAGAGTATGATACAATCACTTTGACACGATTCTTCTTCCACTCTATTCACCACTGCACTGGGACAAATAAGTAATATTAAAATTAAAGGGAAGTAACTCACTACGTTACATACGCTATTCTAAGACGTAGGACAAAATTATTTTACACATAAACAATCACAGGGGTAGATTACTTTCATGTTCTTACGGTATTATTCTGTCCAGTCTTAGAACTTATTGTTTTCTGTATTTTATCGTTTTCTGAATTATACCACCACTACTTGTTGTTTTGCCAGCTTCTGGAGATAGCTTATTTGGGGTCGGGTGCTCAACAAGGTCAGGTTCAGTTGGTTCTTCACAGTTTGATTCATGAGACAGATGCTGCTGTTCTTTGAATTGATTATCAGCCTCTTTCGATGGACAAAAGTGTCGTCGATTTCTCCTGTATTTCTTTCCAGCTGTCTGGATCACGTACTGTCTCGGCTTATTTCTTTTGTCTTTGACAGTTGCTGATAACCACGTTTTGTCGTTTGATAGTGACAAAAAGGTCTGCCAGTAGAGAGGGAGAAAGTAAGGAATGCACGGTACTGACTAGAAAGGATAAAGGTGGCTCTGCTCTGATTGGCTGTATGCAAATGAGTTTATTACTAGGGTCCGGAACTCACATTGAAAAAAAAATTGGGGGCTCAGGGCAGTCCGCCCCCAACTGCCCTTCCCCAAGCTACGGTAGTGAATGTAGGTCACTGTTTTATTCAGATAGGTACTGAATACTTCATTACCACATCTTTGCTAATGAAATGATGTATATATACACACACATATATATATATATATACATATATATATATATATATATATATATATATATATATATATAGCTTAGACGGCTTAGATAGTCAGGTCATCTCTCATGTATGAGTGATATCAGAATTCTGAAGCAGCTTCCCTTTCAACACTTCCCAACAAGAAGATCAGTTGGAAGTGATGCAACATTCCCATTGCACACTGGGATAACAAAGCATCAGAACACAGAACCTGGCACCAGTCATGCTTCTCCTCAGTTCCAACATTGGGACCAGCTTCTTGTAAGCATGAAGGCATGCTGGCAAAACTCTGCGTCTCTAAATGAAAACCTACCTGCCATTGTGGTTTTGTAGCATGCAGCAAAGCAGGCCTTGCTGTCCTCTCAAGAAAACACTTAGTAAAAGATGCGCAAGCACTCGAGTAAAATGAGTCCTCAACTTGTTCCATTTACCAAAAGGTTTGTAAGGCTCCAGCAGGCCTCAAGCAACACATGCATGTCCATAGAACATGATCACTATTTTATATTATTATTGAACCTGATGAGAAAATCTATCATATATATATGTATATAATATATATCCCTGGGCCAACCAATGCTTTGAGTGAATTTAGTAGATGGAAACTGCGTAGAAGCCAGCCCTATGTATATATACATACATACATATATATAGGAATTTATCTGTAAAAATATGTGACACTTATTCGGTAGCCATGATAAAACTCCAAGTTTCGGATGCCGGGGCGGAAACCCATGCTGCCATCTCTTCAGTTATCTGGCCATTGAAAATACCTATCCTCTATTTACATAATATCGAGGTCTCTTTCTTTCTTTTGTTGTCTTTTCT
>NC_142941.1:36909754-36952254 GCF_046866305.1 Octopus bimaculoides | reverse complement strand
TACCTACAGAAAAAAGTACAAATTAAACTTTTAACTGCATTAAGCTCACCTTCAAGATGTATTGGAACTGTGTGTCTCTCTCTCAGACTTACTAATCAGCAAAGAAATTATCAGTGTCATTTAGCAATGTGCGAGCCAGAATGTAAATATACTTAGTGCATTTTATATGTCTGTATTTCAGTATATTCAAATAATGCAATATACTTTCTTAGATTTATTGCAGAAAACCAATTATCTTTTCACTGAGACAGCCACTGGCAAGAAACCCAAGGCAACACAAGCAATTTTAAAACTGACATGTCTCTGATCATTATGTACAATTTGATTTCTGACTTGTTTGAGATTGTCAGATAGTCTGGGGTTCTATGTGTTATTTAACCTGCTAGTTATAGCAGCTAAATCTCCTTTATATTGCACCCTATCATCTTTAAAATCTAATTAATACAATCCTAGTTATACTACGTCTAAATAAAAGAAGGGATGGTTGTAACTAGAATACCTTTGATCATGGGTTTGCTGCCCAGTCTCAGGGTTGATCTTGTGTTAAACAATAACAGTATCAACTCGACAGCTTACAGTTGATTCCTTCATAGATTTAATTATTTACATCCAAAGATGATATAAAGCAATTTACTGACCTTGTTGTTGCATATCCTGAAGATCAGGAATAAAGAATTTAAAGAAAAAGCACTTTTTTAAATATAACTTTGCGGCTAGTTATGTTAAAAAAAGATTCTGTAGTGCTTCTATTTTGCTGCCTGATAACAAATAAGCACTCATAATTTTGTATTCAGAATGCAAAAATATTCAAGATTTCACATCACTATTATAGCTGCATATTTTAGTAATGAATAATCATTTTCAGAGTTGTAAAAGATAAAAGTAGATTGAGAAGACTTACTATAATGAACCATTGAACACTAATTTCTGTGGGAAATGGAAATAGAAACTAATCATGTCTAGTATCATAAACAAGTTTGCTCATGCTAGATGTTGAAAATATAATCTAATCGAGGTGTCAAGTTGATGTTAATGTTTCTTGTTAGTTTTCATGTTAGTGTAAATAGACATTTTGCTATGTCTGCTATGTCATTATCAAAGTAATTGAAGGTTTCCTATTGGTTTCACTTAGAGAACTCCTTCCCCACATTTCTCATACTCCTTATTCTACAGTTCTGTATAGTAATCCATAAGTTCTTCTCACTATCACTAAAGGAAAGTGCACCAGTATTGTTTCAGACACTTTTATTTCTCCAATGATATCATGGTTCATACAAACACATTGCCTGGTAATTAGGGATATTTCGCACTTTTCATCCCCACAGTACAGAAAATTACAAAACTTTTTAGTTTCATCTTTCTCTTCTGGTTAGATACATCTGATATATTAAAAAAGAACGAATGAGTTAACCAGACGTGGAAGACCAATATTTATTACTATTTACAGTAGTTTGAGCATGGTGGTTGGAAAGGAGGATAGGAACATTTCCTCAAAATTTAGATCTGGCTCAGATACTTACAACAGTATGCATACACCTAAAAGTACCCAAGGACCAGGTGGGATTGTATCTTGCTTCTGGTATAGCCTTGTGATATGTTTACTTGCTATTCACATTCTTTCATTCCTTCCAGGCTTCTCACCCCTGTCCACCATATTAACTCATCACCTTAATATCCGACTTGGATTGACATATCCACAATATTGGTCCGTAGCTTAAGTACAGCATCTCTTAATTTGCATATTTTATTCAATGTTTTTATTTGTATTTTACTTGAAACTGGCTTATTCTTTGAGAAATCTTTTAAAAAGTGGGGATTTGTGAATTCATATCTTGCACTGGCACTAAGCTGAACACTTCAAATCAATAAACATTTCCTCCACTCTAATTTCTGAGAAAAGAGCTGTTTTTGTTGATTAATTTACGATGATTAAACCAACACATCGTTAGTGGTAAAGGTGCTTTAAATATTTATGAGATGGGATTTTTCTGAATACAATTTCAGCAAGGTATTTCTTCACCTTGTTGCATAAGCAACAAATCTCAAATGCCTTCGTAGCAGTAATCACTTAGTTGAATGGCCTCGACAAAATAATTTGAAATTTAAATAATTATTCAAAATTTCCGTAGCATATCGTAATTATCCCCAAATTATCCGTAATTATGAATTTAGTATTTTTTGAGATCCCAGTAATCAAATCGTATTTACATGTCCAGATGCAGAGGACTAATGCAGAGGAAAACGTTCTCCCACAAGTATAGTAACACAATCGCTTGCTGATATGGGCATAGCAGTCGCGAGAAATAGAGAAAATAAATCTAGCTGAACTGGAAGATACAAAACGTCGTTAGACTGTCTAAGGGAAATAACTATGTATGCATTTTTAGAGTTACTTCCCTTATATAAACCGAGCGCTTCGTTTTATGCTGGTTTTTAAAAACTTTACCTGATACTAAAATTCAATAATTCTTCTTCATCATTATCATCATCATCATTTAACTTCTGTCTTCCATATTGTCATAGGTTGAACAGTTTGACAGGATCCAACAAACTGCAGCGCTATGCTGACTTTCAGTGTCTCTTTAACCATAAAATACAAATATATATATCAGATGTAACAAAGATATTAAATATAAATTCTACTTTATTGAATATGATTTAGTAACAGAAATTATGCTCTTGGCTCATTGGGTGTATAAGTTGTGGGTTTTTCAGTTTCACCCACTAAGGGACCTTGATTCAGACATGAATATCAAACAAACTAATGACCTTTGGCAATGTTTTTTTTTTCAAGTGCATCATACAGTTAATAGATATTTATCAAAATAAGAATTTCCACTCTCTCCTTCTCTACCACAACCAACAGATCATATCCTCTCTTATGTTCATCTTCTTGTACCTTGAGAGTTTGCTCTGGCATGCATTCACTATTTTCTTTTATTTCCTTCTCAGTTACTCCAACTGTCTACCCACTCTTTAGCAAGACATTTGTGCTTGCCCCTTTATCATACTCTATTCTTTCAACACTTAGCAAGAAGATACTCTCTCTTCTCGAAAACTACGCACCGTCACCTTTGCCGCCACCGCCGCCGCCACCACCACCATAACAACAACAGCAACAACAAAAAAGGAATTCTGAAAGAAGTTTCTATTAATCTAGATTTTAAACATGGAATGACTGTGGACATCCACTAGAAAAGAATAGTAATCAAATGGGTCCATAGATACAATATGGTTGGGAACCCCTGATCTAGAGTAAGATGTTGAAACAGAAGCGTAAAAGGATTTAAACTGCAATATGCTATGCAATACTTCTGCTGCTTCTGATTGCACTTTCATCTTGTACATATTAACATTTATGTGCACTAACTATGTGCTTGGACTATTGTGTTTTTAGTATGAACACAGTACATACATACATGCATATGTACATACTTACACACACACACACCTACATACATACACATACATACTTAAATATGCACATACATACATACATACATAGATAATTAACATAATAGAGTAAAAATTTGATATTAATTAATATCATTTTAATACCAGGAAACCAGCACATTAAAAGAATCCGAAGATTCAGAAAAAATTTTCTGAGATCTCAAAAGGATTATAGTATATTTATATACTATTTATGGCAGTCAGTACTGAAGAGAAACAGATATTTTCAGTAAGAAAATGTTGATTTTGAAACCATGGTCTACAGATAACCTAGTAATTTTAATTTTCATTAGTCTCACCCGCCTGTTTTTGCTTCGCTGAATTTTCTTTGAGAATTTTTAAGTGATCTTCTTCTAGCACATTACCAGTCCACTTAGTGGTCTCTTTTTTATATATAAATACACATATATATATATATATATATATATATATAGATAGATAGATAAATAGATATATAGATAGGTGCATTAGGTTATGTACCAACAAATTTGCTTAAAAACTTAGAAATACTTGGTTTCATGGTGAAAGAGCAAAAGAATTCTGATGCTGATTCTCTAAATTCAATCTATTAGTGGCGCAGTGGAGGTTTGTAAGATATTCCAGAAATTCTCCATTTGAGATTCTTATACGAACAGATGCACACACATCAACAATTCAACCAACATACCAACTCAACCACATATTTACAAAATCCAACAACTCGCTTAACTCAAAAAGTCTTGTCGTTTTGTTAGCAACTGGTGCGAACTCTCCCGAGAATTTAAATAAAACTCAAAGTAAAACACACACACACATACATAAATACATAAAGACACACACATACATACATATATATATATATATATATCTGTATATTTTTAGGTTCTCATATTTGTGCTCATCATACATGTATGTTTTCTATGTAAATATACAGATGTCAATATTTCTGAATAAGCGTGATACTATGCCTTTGAGAATTAGAACTTCAGTTTACAGAATTTCTTCTGGATTTTGAAGAATGCTTTCGATAATTGTTAATATTTTAAACTTGATGTTTTTGATTAGTGTTGATCATATTGATAGCATTCTCACTGGAGACCATACCAGCTTTTATGATACAAAACAGTTTCTATATAAATTAAAACCTATCCTCAGAATATGTTTTGAAAAAAAGACAGTAAAGTTATACTGATTTCAAATTTTGGCACAAGGCCAGCAATTTCGGGTAAGTGGGTAAGTCGTTTACATTGACCCCAGTAATCAACTATTACTTATTTTATTTTTTAACACAGGAGGTAAATATTTCTATTATATCTCTCTATATATATAATAGAAATATATGTAAATACAATTGGCTTCTTTCAGTTTCTGTCTTCTAAATAGACTCACAAGTCTTTGGTCAGCTCAGGGCTGAAAACTAACTCATTGGCTTGACCAAGATGCCAGACGGTGGTGCTAAACCCAAAACCATGTGACTGAGAAACAAACTTCTTACCACACAGCCACATATACAATGTGCATTAAAATTTTATTCAGTAAATCTTGTTTCAGTAAAACTATTTTGTAATATGTGATTCTCTCACTCTCTGCGTGTGTGTGTGTGTGTGTGTGTGTGTGTGCGTGTGTGCGTGTGTCTATTTATATATGTGTGTGTATATATATGTGTATGCATCTATATATTTATATATGTATGTGTGTATATATATATATGTGTGTGTGTAAAAGTGACCCAGTGAAAATATACACTATTTTTTTTTATTGTAAAACTGTTATATGAAGACATTTGTTATGTGAAAACAATTTCATATCTTTATTTCCATACATATAGATATAGACAGATGGGAGGTAAATATATTTCTATTATATACATAGATATATAATAGAATACTTACTTCCAAGGTTAAAAAATAAACTTGCTTTATTCAAGGATATATAATTTAGTGCAAATATATATATATATATGTGTGTGTGTGTATGCATGTATGCACACAAACACACACACACTTATAGAGCTTCTGATGGTTCAGTCAAGATTGACTGTATAGCTGCACATGTATATATGCAAGTCTGTGCAAAATACTTTGGGAAGACTGGCAGATGCCCATGCATGCTTGTACAAGTCTCTCTCTTCTCCATACCATTGACTTGGGCTGTTACTGCAAATTGCTTTGCTTGACTCTCTAATAGTTTGGGATTCTGTTGCTCGGCAAATTGGCCGAGCCTTTAGAGCATTACATATAATACTCTACAGTATCTGTTCTGGTTCTCTGTGTTCTAAGATCAACTCTTACCAAAGTCAATGTTGCCTTTCATACTTTTGAGGTTGAAATTTATGGTCAAAATATTAATGGGTGACATTATGCTTCAGTGTTAAAGCGATGAGCTGGTAGAATTGTTAGCACATCAAACAAAACGCTGCTAAGCATTTTGCTTGCCTTTATGATTTGAGTTCAAATTCTACCAAGGTTGATTTAGTCTTTCAACCTTTCAGGGTCAATAAAGTAAGTACCAGTCAAGCATTGGGGTCGATATAATCGACTAGACCCTCCTCCAAAATTTGAAGCCTTGTTCCTATAGTAGAAACAATTATGCTTCAGAGTTAGAAGAAATTGGAAAAGTAGATAAAATATATTACTGCTTCTTAGGTGCAAAACATGAAGGTTGTTTTATATGTGAGATCACACCATACCCATTTAAATATGTTATGTTCAAAATTGTGGGTATGCAGGTATTCTAAAAATATCTTATGGAGTGACGACCATGCCCTGCATAGTTATGGGCTGCTTTTGACAAAGCATAGCACCTGTTCAGCCACCCAGCCAGGGATACGGCAGTCATGGGTCTGCAGGATGGCAAATTGTGGAGAGGTAGCAGAAGAGCTCAACTAAGCCAATGGGGCTTCTTACATTGATGCTGAGTGGAGGAATCGTAGATGATCAATGGGCAGGATCACCAAGTTCTATCAAGAGAGTAACATCCATAGGGGTGGCGTCCATGGTTGTGTAATCAGCTAATGAAAGATTCACTATGACTCAAGCCCCTGATTCAAATTCATAATAATAGAACTGGATGGTGCCAGACTCATGAGAATCCATGAAAACTGGATGGTGCCAGACTCATGAGAATCCATGAAAACAGCAAAAAAAAAAAAAAAAAAAAGCATTATATATTAAAACACATGAGCATGAGCATGAGTCATATATTTGATTTGTAATGCAGTCACTCAAAGATTAAGATGGATGTAATAAGATTTCAAATAATATAGTGAGTTGAAAAACTTCACTTAACTGAGATTATTGTATTTGATGGCATAATAGATGTACTGGTGTATTATACATATCCCAATTTCAGCAGAGCATATTCAAGAAAAATATTTTTAGTTCATTAAAATATGTAATATAGGCTCTACTTGCCACATAGGACATGAGATGATATTTCTGAGATTTTATGGTAAAAAAAAAAAATATGTCTTGTAATGCCATTCAGTATAGTACTCAAAGCATTTGGTAGACAGACATTCTTGGGGATGCTTAAAATTTAGAACAAGCAAGGGAGATAAATTCAGCTGGTTTCAATAAGAAAGTGGTTCCTTGCCATCAGTTAAAGCAACCCAGTTTTAGCAAATCAATAATCTTCCATGACCCTGTGGTAAGAAGCTTGCTTCCCAACCACATATTTCTGGGTTCAGTTCCACTGTATTGCATCTTGGGCAAGTGTATTCTGCTATTGCCCCTTGCTAATCAAAGCCTTGCAAGTAGATTTCATAGACTGAAGACAATATATATATACATAGTGTGGGCCAAAAGTCATGCTACAAAACAGTTCAAATTTTATTTCTATTGTGTCCTTATTATTATTCATTTTGTTCATCATTTACAAATACATGTGTATTCATCATTATTTTATTTATTCAATTTTAGAAAAATTGAAGCATTCTGGAGTGTATTGAACTTAACTTTGTGCCTGACTTTGGCCCAAGTTGTGTGTGTGTGTGTGTGTGTGCGTGTGTTTGTTTGAACTCCACAACCACTTGACACAGGTGTTGGTTTGTTTACATCCCCATAACTTAAACTGTTTGCCAAAACAAGGTCGACAGAATAGGTACCAGGCCTAGAGAAAAAGTACAGGGGTCAATTTGTTTGACTAAGCCCTTCAAGACTGTGGCCTATCATGGCTGCAATCTAATCACTGAAACAGATAAAAGAATATAAGAATAAGTTAAAAGAAGAAATGAATAAAATTTTTTCTATAAATTTGATTCACTGATGTTTGATATATTTGTCTGGAAAATATTTCTTGGCTTCGTTTACAATATATGTTTCATTGGGGTTTCTATGCCTCTGGCTTAAGTATAATACTTCAGGAACACTTTTACAGTTATTTTTCATCTTACCTGGTTCAGTTATTAGACTGTGACCATGCTGGGGCACCGCCTTGAACAAATTAAAAATCCAGATCCCGTTTTTTGAAAATCTGATACATCTTCTATCAGTCTCTTTTGCCAAACTGCTAAGCTATGAGGATGTAAACAAACTAACACTGGTTGTCAAGCAGTGGTAGACACACACACACACACACACACACACACACACATGCATATATACATATATACAATAAGTTTCCATACAGTTTCTGTCTACTGAATTCCCTCATGAGGCATTGGTCATCCTGGGACTATTGTAAAAATTACTTGCTCAAGGTGCCACACAGTAGGACTGAACCCAAAAGAACATGGTTGCAAAATAAGTTTCTTAGTCACAAAACCATGTCTTTCATAAGTAAAAGATTTTGTCGTTACAACCTTACCTAATTATACCATGTCCTAATTTGAGTTTTAACCCATTCATAAATCAGGAAATGCTACTATATGTCAAACAAGTTGGGTTCCTTTTCACTACTTTTTTTTTTTTTTTGGCTAATTATTGTTAATTATTTAGTTATTCAATCATTATAAAAGTTTAGTTGCATTCTTCTAGTATTATATTTCTGTACAGAAGTTTTATGTTAAAACTGTCCATTTAACATAACTTTTCAATAAAGTTTTCCATATGAGTTCATATGCATGTGTCCATGTGTGTGTGTCTGTGTGTCTGTATTTAAATCTATTTGTGTGTATGGAGTAATGAAAGGAAGAAAGAAGGAAAGAAAGAAGAAAGAAGGAAAGAAAAACAGAAGGAAAGAAAGAAAGGAAAAATAGAAGTTGAGCTAAAGCTGTAATTAATGAATGTTACCCATGTTTGTAAAGATGTGCATTTGTGCATGGGTGTAAACTGGCAGGTCTTCTTTTATTCCATATGAATGCTTTTATTCTGACTCGGTCGTGCAAAGCTTCATCTTTGTAAAATTCCCTCTCCCCCACCTCTCTTTCTCTCTCTCTCTCTCTTCATTCATTGCATAATAAGAATGTAAAAAGAAAAGAACTTTTTATATATTTATTATATGCTGACTGGCCATAAAAGTTTATAAAATACTCTACAGTTCATGATAATGGATTATGTATAGAAAGAGAAAAAGTGAAAAAGTGTGATCCCTATTTGCAGACGAGTTACATAGCAGCAAAGTTTTGTTTCTGAAAACTAAATCATTGATTGGTATTAGCATTAATTTCATAATCACAATAGTGGCATAATTAAGGAGTTTAAAAAGAAAACGGAAAAAAAAAAAAATTATTGATTTTTCTTATGAGTTGGCATAAAGCTAATTTTTGCAAACAAATGGCATTAGCCAATCGAATTAGCACAAGTTTATTAGGCCAAGTGAAGCATGTAAGATTAAGAGAGAACAAGAAAGAATGAGAGAGTGAGAAAGAGAGTGAGGGGGAGGGAGAAAGGGAACCCCTCTTCCTCCTCCACCACATCATCATCATTATCATCATGATGTCTAGAAAACTAGGCCTTTGGGTTCCTTTAGTGAAGTACACCTCCCATGCGTTCAGGTCCAGATATCTGGTTTGGGGGATTACCTCTCTACTTTTTCTTTTTCCTGTTTGTTTTGTTTTTTGCTTTTTTTTTTTTTTTCCCCACCTGTTATAAAGATTCTGAAAGGGTCTACAAGCATTACCATTCCTTCTTTGATTTTGCTAAAACATAATAAAATAAATAAAAACCATTCTTATACTAATTTAACAAAGTGTTCAGTATCTTCCCTTTAATAAAATTTCATTTGTTATTTTTTTTACTTAGTATTTATGTTTATAACATTTAAACAGAATATATGTTTCATGACTCATTTGAGTGTCTAGTTTGTTAGAGATGTCAGATGTTGTTGTGGTTATTGCAGTCTAGCCCCAGGTCAACCCTGGTTGAGCTGTCCTATGACCAAAAGCATCCCAGCTGTGATCATCACCACCTTCTAAGTGCTGTTTAAGACTATGACTAACAATACATCCTAGCTTGTTTCAAAAGACTGGGGTTTAATTTGAGGGAAATGTACTTTCTGCTAGAGTTGGTTGCTTATTTCAGGTTTGCTTATTAGCTGCCAAATTATTATTGTTGTTTATCCCTTATCAAGCAGAGCTATGGTCAAGAATTATGCCCATCCCATTTTTACTAGATTATAAGTGTGTGTGTGTGTGTGCGTGCGTGTGTGTGTGTGTGTGTGTGTGTGTGTGTGTGTGTGTGTGTGTGTGTGTGTGTGCGTGTGTGCGTGCGTGTGTGTGTGTGTGTGTGTGTGTGTGTGTGTGTGTGTGTGTGTGTGTGTGTGTGTGTGTGTGTGTGTGTGTGTGTGTGTGTGTGTGTGTGTGTGTGTGTGTTGCCCACCACTACCAATTTGATAACTTGGTTTGTTTACATCTGCATAACCTAGTGGTTCAGCAAAAGAGACCATTAGAATAAGTGTCAAGTTTACAAAATAAGTACAGAGGTTGATTTGCTTGGCTAAACCCTGTCAAGACGGTGCTCTTGCTTGGTCACAGATCTCTACTCCTGGTCTGCTTCAGGTTTGTCTCTCAAGATACAACAAAATACATTTTAACACAAGTTCACACCAAGAATCTTACAAAATGACATACAGATTACTTTAATATTCATGGGTTCAAATCCTGCCTGGCCTGTCTTAGTCTTTTTATCCTTCTGTGATCAATAAAAAGAGTACCAGTTGAACACAAGTGTTGATCTGTAGTGGCAGTCACAGTGTGGTGTCATGCTGAGCCCACTACTCTGGTAAAAATATTACTACTAAAAAATAAACATACAGGCATGGCTTCTCAGTCACATGTTCTAGGTTCAGTCCAGCAGTGTAGCACCTTGGGCATATGCCTTCTGCTATAATCTTGGGCCAACCGAAGCCTTGTGAGTGGATGTACTTGTGTGTCTGTGTTTGTCCCACACCACCACTTGACATCTGAGAATAAGGACCAAGCTTTAAAAAATGATATGTTCTGGGGTTGATTTATTCGACTAAAAATTCTTCAAGGCGGTGCCCCAGCATGGCTGACTGAAGCAAGTAAAAGGTTAGAGATAAAGGATACAAACTTTAGGTTATTTCTATACATTAATATGTATATGCTACTGCTGCTGTTGTTGTTGTTATTATTGTTGTGACAAGACTATATTGTAACATTGTATGATCAGAATTATTATGAAGAAAATTTATCACCATTGATGACCATGCTGCACTCACACAACACACCCAGGATATATGTCTCTGGTGTTGATTTCATCGATTATATACATTCCCTAAATCTGAGGTCTTATGCTTTTGCTAGAAATCAATATTTATGTCTTTCCTTAATGGTATTAGTGGTAAAAATGAAGTGAACTTGCAGCAAGTGATAATTAAAAACCATTGTTGTGTACCAGATCATGTATTAACCAACTGGGAGCTTGCTTCTTGCTAAATGATGTTTTCTGTTAAATTTTAGAATATTAAGAGTGGGGAAGAAAGAAAAAATGTTGAACACAGACACGCCAAGAGACACAAACACACACACTCACTCATACACACCTCTACAAATATACACTTACATTCACTCTTATAAATTCAGTATCTTTTTGACACCATGTGTAAATATTCATTGATTTCTATATATTTATTTTATATTTCTAAATTTCTGTTCAAGGTTTTACAATTTGTATCCTATAATTTTTGAGATAGTTAAGAATAGTAATATTCATCAATATTATTTCATGTCCAAAGGTAAGAACTGGTAGAATCATTAGCATACTGGGAAAAATACTTAGCAGCATTTTGTCCATCTTTATGTTGTGAGTTCATATTCCACTTAAGTCAACTTTGCCTTTCAACCTTTCAGGGTCGAAAAAATAAGTACCAGTTGAACACTGGGATCGATCTAATTGACTTACCCACTTCCCTGAAACTGCTGGCCTTGTGCCAAAGTTTGAAACCAAAATCATTTCAAATCCATATCAAAACTTTTTTTTATTATTTCTCAAATAATCCAAGAAACAACAGTTTGAGAAATCTTAGAATTTTGTTTGTGAGACGAGAATTAATTCTGAAAGACAGAAAGCCATGATAGTACAGTTCGGAGAGAATATATCTGGCTCTGGCTAGGTTTGGTGCCTGAATGCTTATGCTAAGTCTCCTCACTTGATAATAAAGCTTCTCAGTTGCAATGGAACAGTTGTGAGAAAGTTATTATGGTATGTGCTGTTAGGTTAATTGTAATATTGATTTTTAACATAGCATAAGGTCATGCAATTTTTGGAGGAGGAAGATATAGTTGATTAAATTAATCCTAGTACTTGATTGGTACTTTATTTTATTGATTTCAAAAGAATGAATGGTAAAGTTGATCTTGGTATGATTGGAACTCAGAATTTGAAAAGCTATAACTAAATACATACTGCAATGAGTTTCATCTCAGACACTTATGAGTCTGCCAATCCACAACCCTCTGTTAATTAAGATATTGGTCTCAGATTTTGGCTCAATGCAAGCAATTTTAGGGAAGGAAATGAATCGATTACATCTACCCCTATGCTCAGTTGGTACCTCATTTTATCAACTGCAAAAGGGACCTCTGCCCAACCACATGGTCCTGGATTCAGTTCCACTGAGTGCCACCTTGGGCAAGTGTCTTCTGCTATAGCCTCAGGCCAACCAAAGCCTTGAGAGTGGATTTGGTAGACGGCAACTGAAAGAAGCTCGTCGTATATATATATATATATATATATAGGGAGAATTCACAAAAAAAAAACAAAAGACGAAGACAGGTGGTGTAGAAAACAAACAGATGTTTTAGTATAACGCTCGGGAAGTGAAAAAGTCCTTAATGTTTCGAGCCTACGCTCTTCCACAGAAAGGAACATGTATGATAATTGACACAGCATACCCTGGTGACAACAGGCTCAATGTGAAAGAAGAAAAAATAAACAGCTATAATGATTTGAAGTGGGGAATACGAAGGTTGTGGTCAATGAGTAGAATAGATGTGATACTAATAGTAATTGGTGTATTTGAAAGTATCAGCACTCAACTGCCAACACGGCTGAAAAAGATTGGTGCAAGTGTGAAGGTAGAACACCAACAAAAATCAGCTTTGCTTGGAACTGCAAGAATTCTTTGCATGGTTCTTGAAGCATGTCCAGTAAACCAAGTATCACCTTAGTCTGCTAGCTGTGGACAGCTGACACTTGCCATCATGCCCAGCAAAATAAGGTGTGAGTTTTCATATTACAATAATAACAATCCTCTCTACTATAAGCGCAAACCCTGGGTATTTTTCTTTTTTTCCTTTTAGGGTGTGGGTGGTAGTCAATTACATTGACCCCAATATTCAACTGGTACTTATTTCATCAACCCCAAAAGGAGGAAAAGCAAAGTCACTCTCAATGGCATTTGCACTCAGAATGTAAAGTCAGAAGAAATGCCACCAAGTATTTTTTCTGATATTGCTTTTGTTGATGGTGTTTCTGTTTAACCATAGGTTAGCCCTGATTGAGCAGGCCTGTGATGATCAACATAGTTCTAATTGTAACAGTGAACCCAGAACTATATTATCCAAGGTATCTTATTTTAAAAACATTTGGCTGTGATTTCTGGTCGATCAGGTGACCACACAAGGGATCCCTCATTAGTTCAGCAACCAAGGTGTGTTTGAATGCAATAGCTTAGTCAGAGTGTGTGCCACTTGGGGCAACCCTTGAGTTTGTGCTCCCCACTTGCTTAGCCCCTATACTGACTTATACAGTAAGCCTAAAATTACTGCTGTAAAAGTGTCACCCCATTATTTTCCTCTCAGTACACTACTGTTTGAATGGTGCTGTAGTTATGGAATATCAGTAAGTGTATTAATAACTGATAAGAGTTATTGTGTCAGCAGAACTGCTAAAGTTGAACAGAATTTTTTTATGGTACTTAATTCCTGCACTTTATGGTCTGAACTTGAATTCCACTGAAGTCAACTTTGACTTTCACTATCCTGTGGTTGATGTAATAAAGAATCTGTAATGTACAAGAACTAATTTGATTGTCAGATGCTTGCTATTTAACAAGTTTCTTATGATTGAAAATCCCAAGCAAATTATAAGACATACGAAGTAAATTATTTTTAATGAGGGAATTCAAAGTAGATGAAGATATAAATAATAGTGTGTAGAATGTTTAGTTAAAAAGTCCTTGGATGGAAAAAAAAACTCAAAGGATGGTGTGTGTGTGTGTGTGTGTGTGTGTGTGTGTGTGTGTATAAACATATATTGAGAGTGTGTATATATATACACACACACATGCACACGTACATGTGTGTACATACATATATACTTACATAGGTACATCCATCCATCCATACATACATACATGTTCTAGCAAATTTACTCATAAAGCATTTGTTGGGTTAGAATAGAACACATTTGTTCAAAATACCATGCCATAGGTCTGAAGCTCACCCACTCAGTCACATGTGTGCCTATAAAGTAGTATTTCATTTGGAGAAAAAAAAAGAGAGTAGGTATATGTGCTGCATTATATTCCACCAATGGCTACATTATAAGCATTTTATAGAAATATAATTCTATGCATCTCAAGTCAATCATTGAATAACTGGAAACAAGTATTAACTCAGTGGAATTTTACCTATGATATACTGGTTTATCACTCACTAATTTTATACCTCTCACTAAATTTATACCTCTCACTAAATTTATAGTAGAATAAAAAAAAAACACATACTTAACACCAACCACCGTTATAGCTATTAACAGCATGTACACAACTCTGTTCTTTTCTTTCATAAATTATTTTATGATCTGTGTAAAGTAGGTAACAAAGTTTACTATTTCTAATCAACATACACAACAGTATATGAAGTGAAGCTAATGTTTATTCAAATGAAAATTATCCTCACAAACATGAATGGCCTCACTATCAAGGAGAATATTGACGTAGCTTTTAGTGTTTACTTAAATATAGTTTTGCCCATAAAACATCTTTCTCTACAAAGATTTTATTATAGTTTGATTGATTATTTATGATTTTACTTTCAAAGCTTTGATGGTTTGCTTTGTTTGTTTTTCCTTGAAATCTAGTCCCATCCAGTGACCTAAGGTCTGAAGGTTAATAATCGAGTGTTTTTCTTCATATTCTATCTGTTCCAAGCAAAACAGTCTTTTGGAATTGTTCCAAGCTCACTTATGGTTCTAGTCATTTATTAAACTCTTTGAATATTTAGCTAAACACTCCTAGAGTGCCAGTTTTCTATAGAAAGATATTTCTACATTTTAAAACGACCAGATCTTTCTAACTTCTAATTTTTAGTTCTTAACTATTTCAATCTTTTCTTTGACTCTCCATTGATTTCTAACATTGGCACAATGCCTAAAATTTTGTAGGAAAGTGTATTGACAATTAAATTAACTCCAGTACTTAACTGGTACTTTATTTTATTGATGCCGGAAGGATGAAATGCAAGATTTACCTCAGCAGGATTTGAACTGAGAACATAAAAAGCAGTAACTAAATAATACAAGTTCAATCAATTCTGACAATCTATCTTATTAAATATAATAATGATGATGATACTGATGTCTAAGAAAATTATTAAGGTGGTGGGTGGCAAAATAATCAGAGAACTAGACAAAGTGCTTTTTGATGTTTAGTAATGTCTCTTTATATTCTGAGTTCAAATCCTGATTTGATTTCGTACTTTATCTTTCTCGTCATCATCATCATCGTCGTTGTCATCATCATCAGTGTAGTCATCATCATCATTGTTATTGTTGTTATTACCATCATCATCATCATCAGCAGCAGCAGCAGCAGCAGTAGCATTGTTATCATGAGCATTGTTGTTGCCATCATCATAGTTGTCATCATTGTCATCATCATCATAGTCATCATCATCGTAATTATCAACATCATCATCATTATCATCGTCATCATAAAATCTGTTGAGGCAGATTTTCTACAACTGGATGTCCTTTGTGTCACCAACCCTCATCTGTTTCTAAGAAAAGATTTTATCATAGAAGACTGGAAACAAACAACCTCACTTGTATGATGGTGATGCTCATTTACAACCATAATGTGATGGCTAGACAAAGGCACAAACACATGCGCACACACTCACACACACACACAACCACACACACACAAGGTATATATGATGGGCTTCTTTCAGTTTATGTCTACCAAATCCACTTATGTCTACCAACTCATGTGAGCAAGGAAAAGTTTGTTTTAAAACAATGATGACAATGGTGTATATCTGTGAGTGCATACATGTATATCTTTCTATCTATCTCCCCCCCCCCCTCTCTCTCTCTCTCTCTCTCTCTGTATATCAACTGGCACCCTACTGGTTGCGGTGACAAAGATTCCAGTTGATTTGATCAATGGAACAGCCTGCTTTTGAAATTAACATGCAGGTGGCTGAGCCCTCCACAGACATCTGTACCCTTAATGTAGTTCTTAGGGAGGATTCAGGATGACACAGGATGTGACAAGACTGGCCCTTTGAAATACAGGTACTATGCATTTTTGCCAGCTGACTGAACTGGAGCAATATGAAATAACGTGTCTTGCTCAAGGACACAATGCATCACCAGGAACTGAACTCACGACCTTACGATTGCAAGCTGAATACCCTAACCACTAAACCACGTGCCTTCACTTTCTGTACATACATATATAAATGTGTGTATGTGAGAGTGTGTATATATGTGTGTGTGTGTACACAAACACAGACACATGCCCCACCTCTCACACACACACACACACACACACACACACAAATACGCATACACAAACCCAGTATATAATGAATTTTTATTGATATTTTCTGTTCTTATGTCTGCAATTATTTTAGCTGTTCTGAAATTCTTAGTGTTGCCAACCATGAGAATTTTGAAAAGTTCTCAAAGCTGGTGCCACCTAGCTAGATTTATCACATTCACTAATCACTTTCTCAGCTAGAATTTGTTTTGACATCTTTATAAGAGGTGATAATCTGTATGTTATTTTAGTCATTCTGCTATATTTGTTCACTAACAGTGAACAAATATAGCATTTATTGAAACAGATGTAAAAGGAAATGCGTTACTTATAAGATGATATTATTTTTAATTATCCTCATTTTCATTGTTGTCTTTACTGCTACTGTCAATGACAGTATGATTAAGAAACTTGCTTCCCAACCACATGGTTCCGGGTTCAGTTCCACTGTGTGGAACCTTGAGCAAGGGCTTTCTTCTATAGCCTCAGGCCAAATAAAGCCTTGTGAGTGGATTTGGTAGGTGAAAATTGAAAGAAGCCCTTTGTATGTGTGTGTTTGTGTGTGTGTGTGTGTGTGTGTGTGTGTGTGTGTGTGTGTCTGTTGGTGTCTGTGTTTGTCTTCACTCCACTACTTGACAACTGGTGTTGGTATGTTTACATCCCCTCAACGTATTGGTTCAGCAAAAGTGACCAATAGAATAAGTACTAGGCTTTAGAATAAAAGAAGTACTGGGGCCAATCCAGTTGAATAAAAATTCTTCAGGATTGTGCCCTAACAAAGGTGCTGTCAAATAACTAAAACAAATAAAAAATAGAAGATGAAAGATAAGATGTGTGTGTGCGTTTTGTGTGTGTGTGTGTGTAACGTTGACTTGATATCGTGTGATGGTTGTAAATAAGTATCACCATCATACAAGTGGTGTCATTCCTTTTCAATCACCCATGAAAACAAGTCTGGCTATAGGGAAATATCTTGCCTGGAAAAAAGTGAAGGTTGGTGACAAGAAGATCATCTGGCTATAGAAAATCTGCTTGGGCAAGTATCTTCTACTATAGCCTCGGGTCGACCAAAGCCTTGTGAGTGGATTTGGTAGACGGAAACTGGAAGAAGCCCATCGTATATGTATATATATGTATATGTATGTGTGTATGTTTGTGTGTCTGTGTTTGTCCTTCCAATATTGCTTGACAACCGATGCTGATGTGTTTACGTCTCTGTAACTTAGCGGTTCAGCAAAACAGACTGATAGAATAAGTACTAGGCTTACAAACAAATAAGCTCTGGGGTCGATTTGCTCGACTAAAGGCGGTGCTCCAGCATGGCCACAGTCAAATGATTGACACAAGTAAAAGAAAGAGTATATAGATAGATAGATAGATATAGATATATGTATCATCAGTAAATCAAAAATCCAAAACAGAAACACTCTTTAACTTATACAGATAAGCTATGTAGCTAAAGATAGATATGGCTGGTTTATGGGGTTACCCTGGGTTTCATGGCCATAAAGTGCATAGCTCTACAGCATTTCTTCAGACCCTAAACTCACAAAGGGTCTGAAGAAACACTGTAGAACTAAGCACTGTATGGCTGTGAAACCCAGGGTAACCCCATAAACCAGCCATATCTATCTTTATCTATCTATCTGTTTATCTATCTATCTATCTATCTATCTATCCATATATTAATTTATATAAATAAGGATAAGATCGATATTTAAAATATTGGTCTTATCAAGTGGCCAGCATGGCAATAAAAACCATCAAAGGTAATAATTATTTAAAATTATAATACAGGGTATCTAAGAGATACCGCCACGCTGAAAAATAGCAGTCAAATTCTGACTCTAAAACCACAATAAATGTCCACATAGTACAAGGAGCGAAGACGAAGACCAAATAAGTATCTTGTTTATTTTGTCTTCGTCTTCGCTCCTTGTACTATGTGGACATTTATTGTGGTTTTAGAGTCAGAATTTGACTGCTATTTTTCAGCGTGGCGGTATCTCTTAGATACCCTGTATTATAATTTTAAATAATTTTAAATATCTATCCATATATGTATGTATGTTTCATGCATGTATTTATGTGTGTGTGTGTGAATGTATGTATGTATGTATGTATGTGTGGAAGAGTGTGTGTGAATGTATGTATGTGTGTGTGGAAGAGTGTGTGTGTGTGTGTGGAGAGAGAGACAGAGACAGAGAGAGAGAGAGAGAGAGAGAGACAGAGACAGACAAACAGCGAGTTTGTCCCATAAAAGCTGAGTGGATAGCATAACTGAAATAGTGGCAGGACAGTAACTTATGACTGATGAGATCATTACCTATTAAAAAAAATGAATGGCAAATAAAAGAAATGGATCATCTCCTCTTCCACCGAACTTCTTATGAGATGTGTGTGTGGGTGAATGGGTTCAAATTGAAATGGGTAAATAGGTTTCTAATAGAGGCTAATTGAGATGTGTGAATAAGAGTTTTATTGATCCAAACTGTTCAGTGGAGATGAGTTATTGAGAACAATACCAAAATAGAAAACCAAAGATCTCTGTTGTTGTTAAAATGTTCTTTTGCTTGTTTAAGTTATCGTCTGTTTTTTTCATTTTCTTTGTTACATCCTTTCCTCTTCACATCCAGTAACTTAGCTGGCGGTAAAGGGGACCAGTCATCCCTGAGCAACGCTTTTATGGGGACATCACTTTTCTGTCTGCTTGGGTGGAGTAGCAAATTTTGGGGTTACTCTTAGTGATATACATTCCAGATATGCCATTGTCCATATCTTAAATGCTTTGGCTCTGTTAAAGAATCAACTATCGCCATCCTCATCATTAACAATTGACATTTGTTTTCCATGCTGGCATTGGTTGGATGTCTTAAGAAGATTTGGCATGGCCAAGGGCAGCATGAGGTTCCATAGTCAGTTTTTGGCTTGGTTTCTACAGCTGGATGCCCTCCTTTACAGATCGTACTAGGTGCTTTCTATGTGGTACCTTCACTAGTGCTTTTAATGTGGCACCGGCACCAGTGCTTTTTATGGGGCACCATCACTAGTGTTTTTTATGTGGTACCTTGGTTTTAGGATATCACAATTATTACATTATTATTATTATTTTCTTTTTTTTGGTTAAATGATTTTAAACTGGCATTTGCTGGTATTAGGAATGAATAACTGGTAAGATTTGTGTTCCAAAGACTTTCATACTTTTATTTGGTGCATTATCCATATCTCTTGTATTTTTCTGGATAGTTCCACATGTTTTTAAAGTAGAATTTTGGAAGTATACTGTCTTAATTTTGATTCTTATTTTAGTTAGCCATTTGTCTAATTTATTATAGACAATACTTAGAGATTTTGTTACTGCAGATATCACATATATAACCCCATTTCCTTTAACTCTTTGTTTAATTCATTAAGGACCATGCCTATAGATTCTATGACCATAGATAAAACATCTACTGTCATTAATTATAACCACTTTTTAAGATACTTTGCATTTTTCTTACTTCTTGTTCTTTGTTCCAATATCTCTAGTATCTTTTTTCTGTTTCATGGTCACATAAAAGATGAAATCTTTAAGAATTTCGTTATCCTTAAACTTAATCATGCTGGAAGGGTTTATGTTCTTATTTAGTTGTCCTCACTTATATATTCTTTTGACAGTGTGGTTAAGAAGATCACTTTGCAACTACATGGTATCAGGTTCAATCTCACTGCATGGTACCTTTAGCAGTGTCATTTACTTTAACTTTGGAACCAACCAAAGCCGTGTGAGTGAATTTAGTAGACAGAAACTGTGCAGAAACCCATCGTATATATATATATATATATATATATATATATATATATATATATATATGTCTGTGTGTGTTCCCCACCCCACCGCATGACAACTGGTATTAATTTTTTTACCTCCTCATGCCTTTGCATTTTGGCAAATGAGACCAATAGAATAAGTACTAGATTTTTAAAAAATAAGTTCTGGAGTCAACTTTTTTGACTAAACCATTCAAGAATGTACCCTCGCAAGGCCACAATCCAATGACTGAAACAAGTAAAAAAAATGAAGGAAAGAATAATTCTCAGTAGACAATTCATGTGACATTATCAGGACTATTTTCTCTCTGATATAATTCATAGCACTCACCTTTCAAATGTTCTATATTTCACTACTTTTGAAAAACATTCTGTATAGAAATTCAGTGCTTTTCTTCCAATTGAATTTGAGGTAGCTTTCCCCAGAGCTTATTCCTGCATTGTAAAGATTAATGCTTTAGCCACAAGCGCTATGTCTGATTTTCTTACCCATGTCCCATATCCATGAAATTATGCTTTCAAAAATTCCTATATGGATGTTAATATTTCCTGCCTCTTCAACAGACCGGCTTCATTTTGTTTTCCATTTCGCCTAATCCTTTCCAATCAACTTCCCTATATTCTTCACTATTTCTCAACCCTTCTATTATCTAGAAATTAGGGAATCATATCATAGGCCATTTTGGGAGTAATCCCTACCATTAGGAGATTTGAACATTACTTCCAGCAGTACATGTGTATAAATTTATCTATCACTAATTGATACTTTATACTTCTATTCTTTCTTCAGCATTCTATCTACTCTTCCTTCCTACCACACATGTATATGTGTATATATGTATATATATATGTATAAATATATATATATGTGTGTGTGTGTGTGTGTGTAATTATATGTATATATTTATACATATGTATATATATATCTATATGTGTGTATATATATGTTTATATATATACATATGTATGTATATATGTATACATATATGTGTGTATATATATATATCTATATGTGTATATATATATGTATATATGTGTATATATGTATATATATACATGTATACATGCATATATATGTATTTATGTATATATATATATGTATATATATATATATATATATATATATATATATATATATATATATATATATATATATATCATCATCATCATCATCGTTTAACGTCCGCTTTCCATGCTAGCATGGGTTGGACGATTTGACTGAGGACTGGTGAAACCGGATGGCAACACCAGGCTCCAGTCTGATTTGGCAGAGTTTCTACAGCTGGATGCCCTTCCTAACGCCAGCCACTCAGGTATATATATGTATGTATAAATAAGTGCATATGTATATATATATATATATATATATATATGTATGTATAAATAAGTGCATTATTGCCATAAAGGCTTTGTAAATTGTAGGGAGACAAGTTATCGGTCTGTAATTTTGTGGGTTTGTCTTTTCTGTGGAATTGGGAATTAGGATAGTTTTCCCTTCCGAGAACCATTCAGGTATTGTCTCCGGCTCTGCTAGTATTTCATTAAATTTCTCAGCCAGCTTTTTATGTGTTCCTGTTAGGTATTTTGACCAGAAGTTGGGGATCTTGTGCCCAGGTGCCTTCCAATTGCTTAGTTTTTGCAGTGCCTGAGTGACTTCTTCAGTTGTTATAGGGGTCCAGAGTTGTTCATGTGCTGTGTTCGTTGTTTTGATAGATCTCTGCTGAGGCTGTTCCTTCCCTAACCGTATTTCTTTCCAAAATTCTTCCACTTCTTCTGCTATTGGTGCTGCATTGATCTCTATTTTATTTTTGTCAAGTTCTTGGTAGAATCTTTTGGGGTGAGAGTTGAACTGTTTGTTTTGTTGAAAGAAACGTTGGCGTTTCTCTTACAGGTGGATTCTTTGTGCTTTGGTGAGAATATCTTGCTTTAACTGTTCTTTTACCTCAGCTATACCTTGTTCTGTAATTTTGTATTTATGTAGTATTTTTCTTCTCTTCTTGTTGCTTAGTAGTGTTGATTGCCTACTAATTTCATTAAGGATTGACAGAGCCTTTCTCTTATTTTCTATTTTTTTCTGGATATTATTTATCCACAGGGTTTGTTTGGGTGGTGATGCTCCTGTTTAGATGGGTTTTAGTGGGTATCCAGCTTCTTTTGTGGCCACAGAGACTGCTGCATATATTATATCATTTAACCTGGTCATATTGACATTTGTTTTTGTGGCTATTAGTTCTGTGACAGCCAGATTCATGCCATTTATAACTGATGTTGTTTTATTATCAGTTTTAAGTTTTGGGAGATATAATTGGTGGTCCATACTGAGATCTATGGCTTTCAATTCTTTGATTATGCTCATTTCCAGAGTATCATAATCATTAGTTTCACCTTCTCTGTTTCCAGGCTTTAGATTTGTTTCATATTCCCTCTTGTTAATATTTTTGTCTGTAGTGTTCTGGTTTGGTGCATTTTGTTCATCATTAAATATTCTTACAGTCTGGATTTGTTGTCTTTCATTGTTTACTTCATTTTTGTTGGACATGTTACGTCTGTCTTCGTATTTTACGGTCCCAGTGCTTATGATATTATTTGGAATTGCTGTGTGGTTACTATCTACATTTTCCTGATGTATTTTTTCTTTTAAGTGTTGTATTTCTGATATTATTTTTGCTTTGAGAATATATTTCCATATGTTAGCTAGTTCATTAAGGTGCCTTGCTTTATTTAAATTTTTTTCTAGGTTATTTTTCTTCCAGATTTTATATATATATGTTGTATTTTCATTCTGTGGGTTGAGTAATGCTGTAAAATAAGCATGTAGGATTGAAATATATTCCTCATGTGTCCATTTATGCTTTTGTGATTTTATTTGTGGGACATGAGTAATAATGTCTGGCCCTTTATTTTGATGGTCATCAGATTAGTAGGGTACTGGTCCATTCATTTCTGGTGTTAAATGGTTTTGCATGTGTAGTTTTTCACCCCTTTTGTGTAACAAGTTTAAAATATGTCCTCCCTGTTTGTTATAGTTGGGCTGAATAATATGGGTATTATTTAATTTATTTTTCCTTTTTTTGTACATGGTGGTTGGGGAGAGAAATGGTCTGATGTTGATTGGATCGTAATGTGGCCAACATGTTTACATGCGTTGCGTGAGTGATGGAGATGATACACAGTTAAAATATATCATTTTGTTTGGAAAGTAAATTTTAATGAATATTACTTATTCAAATATAGTCCAACACTTTTAACGAGTATTACTTACTTGAGTATAGTCCAACACTTTGTCAGTGTGGTGAGCATGTCTACACATGGTGAGTGACAGAGATGGTACACAGTTAAAATACATCATTTCACTAGGAAAATAGAAATAAATTTTTATGAGTATTACTTACTCGGATATAGTCCAACACTTTTGAGAGTAAACCCTACCATTATCAGATTTTATTATTATTATTATTATTATTATTATTATTATTGCTGGGAATTTCAAACTTTACCAGAACTTTGAATTATTGGTGACCCAACGTGTCACAGGTAGTTTAGTATATGAATATATGTGTGTGTGTGCGCGTATGTGTATTGGATAGGTTTCTTTCAGTTTCATCATCGTCATTTAATGTCCCCCTTCCATACTGTCTATTAAATCCACTTACAAGGCTTTGGTCAGCCTGGGGCTATAGGAGAAGACACTTGCTCCTGCTGGTATGCAGTGGGACTGAACCCCAATGATTGTGTGTGTGAAACCAAGGAACAAAGCACATTATTTTAAAACAATCAAGTGTTGTCAGCGAAGGTGGAATATTGCCTCAACAAGTCTCATCCAACACATGTCAACATGGAAAAAAATGAACATAAAAACAACAATGATAATAATGATGACGGTGATCTTTCAATTCCAAATTCTGTTTTCCTTTCTAATACATTTATAGACCTACACAACCTACGCAATCTTTTTATTTTTTCCAAGACATCTTTGACTTTTTTCTTATTGGATCTCGTATTTTAATATCTAATCACTCTGTTATACAAATTCAGGCAACATTTAATAGTGTGTTTAGTTAAGTTATACCAACCTTTCTAATACTATCCTAGTATTCTATTAACTTTGTGATTGTATTGAATCTTTTTCTTCTGACTGCATTGTTGCATGACCTTATTCCTCTAAGTTCTCTATTTGTAAAGTTGTCTTCTATTTCAAGTTGTTGAAGGTCAATCCGTCTTCCTTCCTAATTGGGTCCTTTGGTATATTTTCTATACTATTCTTGATTTTTTAGTTTATTTTCTTACTCTTCAATTTTGAGTTGTTATGCTTCCTAATGTGTTTTTCTAGTAGTTATCTATTATTTTTTACTTGTTTCAATCGTTAGACTACAATCATGCTGGGGCACCATCTAGAAAGGTTTCAGTCAGTCAAACAAACTGACCCCAGTAATTATTTCTAAGTCTGGCATTTATTCTATTGTTCTCTTTTGCCAAACCACTAAGTTACAATGATGTAAACAAGCAAACTACTGTCAAGTGGTGGTATGGGACAAACACAGACACAACAACATGTACACACACACACACACACATATGATAAGCTTCTACACAGTTTCCATCTACCAAATTCACTCATACAGCATTAGTCAATCCAGGGCAATAGCAGAAGACACTTGCCCAAGATACTGCACAATGGGACTGAACATGAAACCATGGGGTTGCAAAGCAAGCTTCTTAATAACACTACCATGTCTGATATCTGAAAGTTTTTCACTGTATTACCTTATATAGTCCTGTATTCCTGGGATATGTATAGCATTGTCTTTTATTTGCTGTTGTTGTTTAGCCCCAGGTCAACCTTAATTAGGTAGACCTTTCCATCGTTCTCATGGTAGTAATTCTTTCTTTCCAGTTTAGTCTTGCAGAATACTGACCAAAATGTAATTTTTCTCCATTGTTTTTGTTTAATATTTAAAAATAATTTTGTTTTTGAATTTAAAAAAATTATTTTTGTTTCATCTCATCTGTTATTTAATCGTATTGAAACCTTTTATATCTGTGTTGGTGAAGTAGTTAGGATATTAACTTCTAGATCATAAGGTCATGGGTCTAATTCCTAGACTTAGCAGAATGTTGTGCCTTTGAGCAAGGCTCTTCATTTCATATTGCTCCAGTCTACTCAGCTGAAAAATTATTACCAACACCAGTGCTTGTGTTGTCCTCTCTCCTTCAAGCTATAACATAAACATTATTCCACTGGGTCAAGAGTTGGTGGTACAAAAATGTGCCTATGGTCTTCTCACAACTAAGATAATTAGTGAAAACATGGTTCCTACTACCAAGTCCTGCTTTCTTGCAAAAGACAGCTACATCATACTTGCTCATTTTCTACTTTATTGTTTCCTTATATGTAGAAATAAATACTTTTTATTATTCCTTTATTAGTTTGTATTTGTCTTTTATTATTCTAATATTATTTTGTTATTCTATTATTATTTGTAGGTTGGCTTTTAAACATATTGTGAACATTTCATAAAATATAAATCTTTATTTATTTCAGGTCCCTTCCTCTCTGTGCATTTAGTAAGTATATTTTTTGTTCTATTTATATTAGTTTTTGTAAATTCATAATGCTGTTTGTAGTTTCCTGTTTTTCTGTTTTGCCCCCCCCCCTCCCACATCTAAACTCTTCATTTCATTGAACTGCAGTGTAAGACATGTCACCTTGTTTATCACTGTTATATTTATTGCTGATTGGAGATAAGATGTAACTCTCAAGTTTGAACCATGTTATACATATTACAGACTGACCTGTGATAATATAGGTCAGTGATCAGTCTAAGATTCCGCTTGTACCACGAAAATGCAATCCAGCAACCATATACAAGGCTCAGCTACCCAGAATGCACTGGCTATTGCTTGTGTTTACATGATCATTCTGCCAGGCAGTAAATTTTTTGTACGGTTTTATGTACATGTACTCATCAAGACTGGACAAATGTGCAAAAAAAAAAAACCCCAAAAACATGGAGGTGCCTGATCCTAACAAATGTTGCAAACAAGTATATTCTCTGCAGGAAACGGTAGAAATGATCTAGAAAATACATGACAGTCAAAGCTTCACTGCTGTGTCATGAGTTTAGCGTCAATAAATCTACCATTTATTCCATTTGCAAAGTGCATGGGGATGATTCATTTATCACTGCTTTTTTTTTAACCAAGCCCCCATGATAAAAGAAGATACATGTGCAATGAAGCTGTAGTTGAAAAACTAGAATAACCAGTGTATTTATACATATAATCTTATTTCTACCACTGAGTTTTGCTTTTAATATTTGTAATACTCATTAAAATTTACTCCATCATTTTTCCATGTTTGAACTTTATTAATTTCATCAGTTCCTAAATAATTTTAGCTGCTGGTTCTATTCTAATTCTCTTATTTCAGTGTCTAGATCTAATTTCTTAGAATAACTTTAGTCTATTTGTCTATTCTTATACTCTATTTGATATCACTTCTTAATCCTTGTGAAGTTATTATTAAATTCCTCAGAATGGTATTACATCTTGTATATAGGTTAAAACTATTCATATTAATCATATAGCAAAGATGATTTTTCTGTATCTCTATGGTAGTTGAGACTATTTTGGTTTTGTTCACAAGACTTTCAGTGGAGTCAGAGATAGAGAAAAAATTATGAAAATATGAAGTTTGAGTACGCATTTTAGATAGGTGTGCACACGTTCACCACCACTAATACAAGCTATTTAAAGGGGTGGAAGTTAGAGCTTCTACTCTAGCTGAGTCAATGTGAGTAGATTAAGAAAAACTAGAGTGGATATCATCATTGCAACCTACAAATTATTGAAAGTTGTAGCTGATTTAGACGACCTTAAAGAAACTAAGAAGTGATATACTCCCTCCTGCCACCACCGTCACCACCAGAATAGGTGGAAGCCATTGATATTGGTGCTCAAGGAGGAGAAATGGGTGATGGACATAAATGATTCCAAATATATACAATATCTGTTGTAAAGAAGATTGTGTAGGGAACGTTTCCTGAGTAGCAGATATGGATCAAGGTTGTAAAGTGAGAGATTTATATCCAGTGGGGAAGAGAGTGCAAGACTTGTAGGTTTGTGAAGGATAGAGAGAAGCAGAAGAGAAGGAAGTGTCTAGCAGATGGATTTTTACCAACCAAGCTGACAAATTCATCACTATTAAGTTCATGATCAATGAGTTATTTATGGTCTAGTATATGTCTGACCACTGTAATGATCAATTCAAGCAAAATGTGTGAATAGTGGTCATATAAAAGGAACTGTGAAGTAATTTATACATGGTGTATTTTTGTACAGCATGAGGGAAATTTTTACTTTATTTTAGCACAACCTTTATGAATTTGCCACTTTAGGCAAACTTGGCTGTTTAGTGTCTGGTGGAACTTTCATAACAACCTATCAAATACCTATACATAAATAGAGAAGACAAAGTTGATTACTAGTCTCTGGTATTGATGAAAACAAGAGATAGCCAAAAGTGTCAGAGTTAATCAATAATTAAATATTTTTTCCATTTAGCCAATATTAATGTGCATCGCTAAAAATATTTTCAGTATCAGGGCCTAACTTTTTAGTTCAGTCAATGTCTATAAATAATTAAACACTTTTAAATGATGCTCACATGAACGGAAAATAAATAGCCTATTCTACTTTAATAACAACTTGTAACTAAGAAAAATTGCTAAGTGATAGTATTAACTCCTTGCTTTAATTGAACCATTTATTTTCTAACATATTATTTTCTTGAGAACGGCCAGCTATTCTCGTAAATGTAATGACAGCACAAAACTATGTTTATTTGCTTTATTCTGACCCAACCCACCATAAAATTAAATAAATAAATTAGCATATGTCAGTTTTTCGAAAGACACTGATAATTATTTTCCTTTAAAGCTTGAAACAAGAATTTGAGATATTTTAGTTTAATAATTTATTGGATAAATTATGAGGAGAATTCTCAAAATTATGTTTCAATTATTTTTAAATATTTGAGATATCAAATAATTGCATCACATTTATTTCACAGAATTAAGATATTTGTTCAACTATTGCACTTATTAAGTTTGGTAGAACATGCATTTTGTTAAAAATTGTCGTGATAAGAGCTGACTAAACATATTAGACATGTTGAACTTAGTAACCCAGTAGGGGTGATTTAATCTATTTATTTGACAATTTTATGTTTTAATGATGATGGTTTTTGATATTTGTAACAAAGATAACAACATAAACGATAAATTTATAGAGTACAGATATCAGTCTCCTTGCTAATTATGCAAGACTGATATCAGAGTACTGTTCTCTTTATTCTTTTGCATATTTTACTCTTACTTATTACATTTACTGCACTGAGGTCACACTGGAGTGCCACATTGAATGGTTTTCTCAATCAAATTGGCCCCAGTACTTATTCTAAGTCTGGTACTCACTCTGTCAGATGCCAGTCTCTATTTGCTTGCCCATTAAGTTATGAGGATGTAAACAAACCAACATCATTGGTCAACCAGTGAAAGACAAATGCAACAGTGTATACACACACACAGGCGCACTCGTACACACACATACAAAGGTCTTCTAAACAGTTTCCATCTACCAACTTCATCTACAAGGCATTAGCAAACCTAAGTAAACTTAGGATCATAGCAGAAGGCAAGGTCTGCAGAGAAGTGGGTGGTTTAGCTAAAACTATGTTGTTGTGGATGAACTTCTTAATCACACAACCATGGATATGCCTGCATAAATATCAAGAGAATTTTTATTATAGTTTTTGAAAATACTATTTTGTATTAAAGAAAAAATCAATTTTTCATTTTATTTTAAATTCTAGGTTTGTCCAAGATTCCTCATAGATAGTGGCAGTGCATTCAATAATTTTAGGAACATTATTTTTGCTTTTCATATATCTTTTTACCAAAACTTATTTAAGTAGCATTGAATAAGAATTAAAGTCTTAGGATATGGCTGTGAATTTCAGCCAAAGTTACACTTTCAGTAAAGACTTTTTTTTTTTTCAGTAAATGGTTTTTCTTCGAAATTCAGTTTTGTTTTTTCTCATGCTTCTATTGAAATGACATTGAATTACCTTTAGTACCTATTGAATAATAATAATAATAATGATAATAATAATAATAATAATAATAATGGTTTCAAATTTTGCCACAAGGGCAGTCGTTTTATTGGGAGGGGATGAGTCAATTACTTCAACCCCAGTGTTTTACTGGTACTTAATTTATCAACCCTGAAAGGATGAAAGGCAAAGTCAACTTTTGCAAGATTTGAACTCAGAATGTGAAGACAGACAAAATGCCGCTAAGCATTTTGCCCAACATGTTAATGATTCTGCCAGTTTGCTGCTTAATAATAATAATAATAATAATAATAATAATAATAATAATGAGAAGAAGAAGAAGAAGAAGAAGAAGAAGCAATAATAATAAGCAATAAGAAGAATGTGATGCAATTTGCAATAAATTGAGATTGCCTCTATTTATTGAATTGAACAATATTTCGACAGGATGTCTGTCTCCCTTAGGTTCAAAATGAGAAGGGGAAAGAACGCAGAAATTCAGAATATGAATTCCTGCATTCCTTTTTAGATATAAAAACAGAGTTAATCACTATTTATTACAAATCATTTCATGCTCTTTTTATGACTTATTTCTTCATGAAGAGTTATGTCATTCTTTATAAATTAATAATAATAATCATGATAATGATAATAATAATCTTAATAATTTATACAAGTAGATCTCTGTCTATCTGTCTGTCATAACATCTATTAGAGGAGGAAAGAAGGGGGGGGATCAATATATGTGTCACAGTGTTTTTTAAGAAGAAAGAGAGAAGAAAAAGTTGCTGAGAGAGAACTACAGTGAAATACAATGTGTATCAAAGATAGATAGTGTTGTCACCATAGTAACTAACAAGTTTTGGTTTAAAATGCAGGAATTTTAAGTACAAGTCTGTCAACACAATGCAACACACTTGAAAAAAGACTATAAGTATATATATATATGTGTGTGTGTGTTTGTTTCTGTTTCTTTCTATATATAGAAAGGCAACATACTTTAAAAAAACAGACTATATGTATGTATGTATGTATGTATGCATGTATTCTTTTATTTGCTTTAATTATTTGACTGCGGCCATGCTGGATCACCGCCTTTAGTCAAACAAATCAACCCCAGGACTCATTCTTTATAAGCCTAGTACTTTTTCTATCAGTCTCTTTTGCCGAACTGTTAAGTTACAAGGACGTAAGCAGACCAACATCGGTTGTCAAGTGATGGTGAAGGGACAAACACAGATACACAAACATACACACACACGTATATATATACAATGGGCATGCTTCAGTTTTCGCCTACCATATCCACTCACAAGGCTTTGGTTGGCCTGAGGCTATAGTAGAAGACACTTGCTCAAGGTGCCATGCAGTGGGACTGAACCTGGAACCATGTGGTTGATAAGCAAACTACTTACCACACAGCGACTCCTG
This sequence comes from Octopus bimaculoides, assembly GCF_046866305.1. Taxonomy (NCBI): domain Eukaryota; kingdom Metazoa; phylum Mollusca; class Cephalopoda; order Octopoda; family Octopodidae; genus Octopus; species Octopus bimaculoides. The sequence goes on along the minus strand of NC_142941.1, from coordinate 36,921,296 downwards.
CGTCTATATATATATATATATCTATATATATATATATATATATATATATATATATATATATATCTATCTATCTATCTATATATATATATATATATATATATATATATATATATATACATATATATATATATATATATATATTTTTTTTTTTTTTTTTTCAGTTGTATGTGTGTGTTTTTCTGTATTTTTCAACATTTAGACAACTCAACACAGACTTTAAAAAAAGACTTACCTTGAACAATTTATGGAGGTATGTGTATAATTAACAAATATTTTTACTGGCAGCTAAGCAATGGGCAATGACCTAGTAATAATAAAAATAATGATTGTAATGATAATAATAATGGTTTCAAATTTTGGAACAAGGCCAGCAATGTTTTGGGGAGTGAGTAATTCAATTACATCAACCCCAATGCTAAACTGGTACTTATTTTATCAACCTTGAAAGAATGAAAGGCAAAGTTGACCTTGATGGAATTTGAACACAGAACGGAAAAACAAACAAAATGCTGCTAAGCATTTTTTCTAGTGGCTAATGATTCTGTCATCTCGCCACCTCAATAATAATAATAATAATAATAATAATAATAATAATAATGATAATAATAATAATAATAATGATGATGATGATAATAATAATCCTAAAATCTTGATTATATTGAAAATTAACTATAGATTTTAAAATGTTATCTTCTTTCAAAATATCATGACAAAGAGCTTCACTTTATCAATATAGAATTTATTTCTTCCTGAATTTTGACTAAACATTATTATTTTTGGATTTTAAAGCACTGAACTATATTTTTTTGTCTTTCTGACATTTCAGTCTATTCTAATATCTGCTTCATCATACATTTTACCAACTCAATAATATTGTATGTTCTTAAAATGGATTTGGACATTTATTTGTCATTTTTGTAGAACTGGGTACTAAGACACAGTGCTATTTCTTGTACATATGTAATATGCTTTATGCTAAAATAATAATCTGACCTTTAATTAATGCAGCTTATAAATAATTTCTTGTTTGCATACATTATGTTATGGTTATATGAGTAGATGTACTGACTCATAGAATATTATCAATATTTTGGTGGTGGAGGGATTTTAGTCCTTTTTAAATAATAATGCAACTTCCTCACTTTGGTTAGACTCCCACTCAGTCCTTGAAGACAAAGCCATTTCACCAAGCATCTTGATCCATCATCACATAGAATCCAATCTTGTGTCTTGCATGAGGTTGTTGATAAATGCCAGATGATGTCTCTAACACCTGCCAGTCCAATGCTGTGGGTCCCAGAGCACAAGTTCTGATTCTTCTTCTTCCTGATACCATATGCAAACATCAAGTATAAGCATGTTATTCTCTAATCTTGTTGGTCACTTTTGGAAAGCTTCCAAGGATATGCACATTGGCCATGTGCTGCTTCCATTTCACTTCCAGGGCAATTCATAGCGTCCTTGTATAGCAGCCATTTAAACTCTTCCTTGCTCAGAAAACTGTAATGTTTCAAATTGACATACTATTAATAAACTTTCTAACTCCTAGTAAGACATTTGCAGTTGAAGCTCAAGCTGGGATCTAGCTGAGAAACAGCATAAAACACAAGGCAGGAAGAGTATTTTTTATCTCTTCTTTTACTCATTTGTTTCTGAAAATCCCCTATCTCTGCTCTGTGTGTGTGTGTGTGTGTGTGTGTGTGTGTGTGTGATTGTCTCTGAGTGCACTTGTGTATGGGCATGTGTGTACATTGTGTGTATGTATACATGTGTATGTGTATATATATGTGTGTGTGTGTATATATATATATATATATATATATATATATATATATATATGAATGTGTGCTTCTACCCATATATCTCCCTTTTAATTCTACCTTAAGCACGTGTATGTTTGCATACTTTCTCCTACCTTGGAACAGAATTTTCCATAGCCATCAACATAAACTTACTCACTCATAATGCCAGTATGTTCTGAAAAATGTAACTTTCCTAAGTTCAAATTCAAGGCTCTGATGAAGCTATAGTATGTTATCCTGGTAGTCAACCTTATATTTTATAGTTTGCCTTCATGTCAATATTCTGGATTTTAACTGACTATAAAAAAAATTGGTAAATACAGTCAGCTTAGTGGGATGGATTTTCAGCTTTCCTCTTGTTTCCCATGAGGTGACATTTTCCACCTTTTGCTTTAGGTTTCAGTCATATTTACACTTTCTATTCATGATTTGTCATGTCATTTAACACTGATATGAATATGTTAACCAACATGGCCTGTTACTGGTTGTTGTGTGAAGTTAAGCAATGGACAACCAGTAGTACATATGGTGTTTGACATGTTAAAATGCTTTTAATATGACTACTCCAAGGGAAGTAGATTTTTAAAATAATTAAAACATTGAACGATACCTTATTGCATATTATTACAGCATTTTATATTCATCATCATTTTTACATCTGCTTTTCCATGCTGGCATTAATTCGATGGCTCAGTTTCAGGACAGTGCTTCTTCACATGTTGCAGTCATTTCTCATTTTCTTTGTGAGGACCAACATCCTGTGATCGCCTCTCACCAATTTTGTCAACATTTTCTATAGTCTTCCTCTTCTGCAGACACCTTCATTTCTGTATTCAAATTTCACCGAGGCTTTGTCTTTTATCCTTCCAGTGTCAATAAAATAATAAATATCAGTCAAGTACTGGAGTTGATGCAATCAGCTATTCTTTACATGAAATTTATGGCCCTATGCCTTTGCAACAAATCAATACAAATACTCCAATGAAACCATTTCTCTCTCCACTAAATATATTGCCATTTCTGGCAAATAAACATGTTCTGGTGTTACATCCTTTCCTGAAATGACAGCATGGAATATCAATATAGTTCATAATTTGTTTATTGATAACCTAATGATTTATACAGGAAATGCTGAAGCAAAATGAAAAACATTTAATAACTAATCCCATTTCCAGGTGATATTTGGCAAGAGCAAATATTCATACCTAATGACTGAAAACATTAACATCAATCACCTCTTTATTTTGTTTCAAATAGTGAGGGCTACAAGTACCATTTTATTGATGAAAATGCATCTGGCAAAGGCCTTATGAACAAATACATGATAAGAAGCAATACACTATAACAATAACAGTTGTTTTTTCTCTCCTTATAATAGCAATTCATTATTCCCTATGACCATTTACTCCAACATCACTAAAAGCTGATATTTTGAGTTTTTTTTTATTGTTATCAGATACTAGAAAAGACATCTTTATTCATTTACAAGAAAAAAATTTGTTTTAATTACAGAGACCTTCTAATAAATAGTGCCATTGACATGGTCTATTTTGGTTTTTCTTTTATAATTCCTTTCACAACTTGGATGCTTAAGTGGGTGGGATAGAGACCTCCAGTATCTATGGTTGACTCTTCATCTGTGCATATATGTGATTGACTGAGGAAGACTGGCAGTTGCCCATACAAACAAGTTTACTCTCTCCATGTTACTGATATTATCCTGGAGAAAGGCCACTGACTTAGGCTGGCAACTGCTGTCAAAATGCAAGGCAAAGAGGTGAAATGGATACCATAAAGCACTCTGCCTGACCCTCAAACAGTTCTGCTAATCCATCATTAAAGATTGGCACTATTTTTATCAATCTGGAAAAAAACGAAAGGTAAAGTTGACCTTAGCAGGATTTGAACTCAGAGCAAAGAAAGTCGGAATAAATACCACTCTGACAACTTTACAAATTCACTGCTTTGAGATGTTTTATGAGAATATTGTGTGTGTGTGTATGTGTGTGTGTGTGTGTGTGTGTGTGTGTGTGTGTGTGTGTATGAGTGTGTGTGTGTGTGTGTGTGCATGTGCGTATCACTGAATCTTGATGTATGTATTTGATATACTCCCTTTGTCTTGATATGTGTACATTGACTGTGTGAGCAAAGGTCTCATCATTCATATAAATGGTGCCATTTGTTTGCCATCCTCTGCAAAAGAATATCTAATGTCCATTGTTTGATAGACTATAATTTTCTTGGATCAGTGTCAAGAGGTGTACCCGGTAGAAAAACAGTCTGCTTCAACAAAATGTCATCTGATCCTTGCAAGCATGGAAAAGTATACAGTAAAACAATGATGATGATAATGATGATACATACATATGTGTACATATCTATCTATCTATCTATCTATCTATCTATCCATCCATCCATCCATCGATCTACCCACATGACTCTTCTACGAATATTAGACAGAGTAGATGTATGGAGATAGATGGATGTGTGTGTGTGCATGTATGTATGTATGTATGTTGTTTGTATGTGTACATATATATATATATATACACACACACATACACACATATCCATCCATTTCTGTACATCTACTCTGTCTACTATTCATGGAAGAGTCATGTTGGTAGAGAGTCACACATTCCTGTAGTGGGGTCTTATCAGAAGCAGCTGTCATTAGACTTTCTTGCTGAACTCTCATGCTTGGCCAACTGAGACAATGACTATTATCCCACCATCACACACACATATACACACGCAATATATATAAAGTATATGAGTGTGTGTGTATGTGTGTTTGTGCCTCCTCATCATGCTATATTTATAAATGGGTGTTATGGTCACATAAACAGAGACCTTCATTTTCAATCTTCCATGTAAACATTTTCTGCTATGAAGAGGTATAACATTGCTTGGAGACAGATGAGGGTTAATGTTAGGAAAGGCTTCTAGCTATAGGAAGAGGACACTAAAATGATGATGATGATAACAATGACAATGACGACAACAACGATGATGATGACAATGACAGTGATGATGCTGGAAAATAAAATAAAAGAAACTTATTCAGTTGTTGTCTGGTAGATCTGAACATCTTTCTTATAAAAAAAATGATAGAAAAGAAACCATTTATGGGAAGTGGCTTCAGAATCTCCTACTTTCATTCCATACATTGATTATAGGTATAAGACCCAGGATTTCATTTAGTATTCAATTCTTATTTTGTATAAATAACGTTCAGCTTTGGGGTAATGATTATAGAATAATCATTTTGCTTACTTTTTAGAGCAGATTTATGTATTGATTTAGACATCTTTGGATCAATGTTTTTTACTTCATCAGGAGCTGGAGAACCTGATAAAATATGTAATATCCTACTTGTGTACACACACACACACACACACACACATACATGATCCTATTGTTTACAAGATATCTATATTTTATTTTTATACAGAACAGCACAGTAAAGAACAAATGTCAATTGTTATCTCCCTTTTCCATTAATAATTATATTGATTTCTTTTGACATTTAACACTAAGTTAAATTTTTTTTGAAAAGAATGAGTGGTTTATCAAATCAATCTCAGTATAATGCTGGTATCTGTTTTATTGAACCTAAAACGATATAAAGCAAAGTTAAACCTGATGAGATTACATTTAGTCACAGACCTATTTCTGCAATTTTACATTTATTCTGTCAATATACAATTTCTGTATGACTACATTAGGTTGTCTGTACTTTTCCAATATTTCTACATTTAATCTATCACTGTACTGGTTCTGTATTTTTACATGAAGTCTGTTACTCTATCTATTTCTACATTTATTTTATCTCTGCATGATACATATTTCTACAGAGACTCAGAAAGAGCTTGCTTATGTAAGTGCTGTTAATTGAAAACTCTGCACACAGGATGCTGATAGGTTTCAAGTGTCATCAGGAGAGAATGCTCACCATCTGTTACTGTACTATATCTACTTCCACTTAAAGTTTGTAATGTACTATGTGTATATTTCTATATAAAGTCTGTCACTGTACTATATCTATTTCTACATTTAGTCTATCTCTGTACTACATCTATTGCTACATAAAGTTCAGCATTGTTCTATATCTGTTTTTACATAAAGTCTACTACTGTACTATATCTGTCTCTACATTAAGTCCATCACAGTACTATACTTATTTCTATAAAAAGTCTGTTACTATTCTACATCTATTTCTACATTTAGTCTGTCACTCTACTATATCTGTTTCTACATAAAGTCTGTCACTGTACTATATATATTTCTACATTGAGACAGTCATGATACTGTTTGTATCTTAATACATTTAATCTGACACTCCTACCATCTCCATCAGTAAATTTACCAATATGTTAGCAAACTTTGAATATATTATGAAATTTCAGTAATTTGTCAATGAACCTCAGAAAAACTGTTTCCTGCGGAAGTAATAGCTCCTTAAATTTTATCTACTGTGAATACTGATCTTTTGCATACATCTCCACTGTTTATTAGGTTGTCTAGATAACAGAAGCCGTCATCTACTACTAGGGAGCTTTCTGGTTATTTAAAGAAAAATTATTCCATAAGCGTTCTTACTGCTAACTATTTCTATGCATCTGAACCACGCAAGTTCTTCTCAATCAATCTACCTGTTTCTACTGCATCTGGGGTACACAGTTTAGAATTCTTATGTACAAATTTTTGTTTTTTGTATAACATACACGGTCAGATTCCATTTGCCAGAAGAGTTGTACATTGTTTCTTGATAACTGAGACTCTTCTCTTTGCTAAGTTTGTTTTTAGACGTCTTGAGTCTAGATTCTAGATCAGTGTTTCTCAACCATTTTTTAACCTATGGACCCTTTTGATTCCTATTTTACTTGGGTGGACCGTCATAGGCATTTGATGTTTAAAAAATCCTATTATTCTTTTATAATCAAATATTATCAATAGTACACCAGCACATACCCTACAGAAAATCATCTACATTTAGTTTTCTGAGCAAGCACCTGACTACAAATAATCTGACTACAGATACCATGTTATTTTCAACCACAACGGAAAGCAACAAATACAACCAAAATGTGATAGTAGAAATGATTATGATATAGCTAACATGGTAACAATGTTGGAAAATGAAGTCAGAACTACCATATATACAAATAAATATAATAAATGCTCATGCAGATAGCAATCAAAATGCCCATTGATGAACCTCTGTATGAGTATAAATTTTATATATAAATGTACTGTGCATATAAGAGGAGGGCCGTATGTTTACTTTGGGCAAATGACTGATTCATTTAAGAATCGTTATTGCAACCATGTCACTAGCTTCAAGAGAATCAATAAGAGATATTCAACATCTTTGACCGATTTTGCAACTAAAGGAAGATAAAATTAAGTATAGCATAACTTGGTCCATTGTAAGGCATAAAAAAAACATACAATATCATTTCCTGGTGATTTTAGCTCTGCTCCAAGGAATCCCTGTCTATTTCGTGGACCAATGAGGGGATCATTAATAGAATTTCTGAACGACTCTCAAGATGCCTACATACATATAAATGTACTTTCACACAATACAGTGGGAAGGAATTTGAGCAACTGTTAACATAATTCACTTTAAGACATGGATGAATTAAGTTTAGCTTTAACCTCCCCATTCTTATAAAAACCAAGTAACAATTTAACTCACTATATGAACGTGTGTGCACCAAACCACATGTATGCATATGCTTACATCTTCGTGGATGCTTGTATAAACAAGTGTGCATGTGCCATCCAGCTTGCACGAGGTGTTTATACATCCTTATCCATTAACGGCTATTTTAAAAACTTTTCTTGCTGTATTGTGTGTTTGTTTCTTTCTTACATCTGTTATTTTATTTTTAATTTTCTATATAAATGAAGATATATCCTTTGTTTTGCTGCTTTTCTTTACACAAAATGAGGAGATACATTGTGGAGCTGTTATTTTAATGAGTTATATCTATTCATCAGCTGAAGAGACACATCTGCACTGTCAGATGCTCCTGAACCAATTGTTAAGTGTCCCACCTATGAGGGACCAATGCTAGATGTGTCAAAACAATTATCCTGATTAATAAGAATTCTTGTATCTTCCATCTTTCATTTACCATATATATATATAATTCTTTTATTCATTTTAGCTATGTGGCTGCGGTCATGCTGGAGCACCGCTGTAGAATATATATATAAATATATGTGTGTGTGTGTATGTATACACACACACACACACACACACACACACACACACACACACAGACATATATACATGTATGTATATACATTGCATTTTGAAGATCCTGTGCACCAAACAGGCAAAACACAGAGTAGCAAGAACTGGCTCAACAAAAATAAAAATAGTAATCTCTATTTTTTTTCTGACAGTCAACGCTAGACATGTGTGTGTGTGTGTGTGTGTGCGTGCGTGCGTGCATGTGTGTGTGTGTGTTTGTGTGCATGTATTCAAGCATTGCTATAAGTTCCATATAGCAGTAGCAGAAGTAGGAACTGAACTCTTGTAAACGATGGTTTATGTAGTCATGGCTCTCTTACAATCTGCCACACCAAATGTGACCTATACCCAATTCATTCAGATCAGTGAAAGAACCTGCTTACAATAATTATAGAGTTTCAAAAATTATATTAATATTTACAATTTCAGTTTTAATAAAAGACTGAATAACATAGTGCAAATTTAACCCTTTCTAAGCCACATTTCAAGTGAAATACATTGTTTATGTTTTACAATTAATTTTGAAAAGAATTTTTTAAAATTGGTGGTATTTAGTAAAATAACTGACCTTCCCATTATTGAACTGATATTTTGAACATGTCTTAACAGGTGGTTATTAGATGAAATAATGGCAGAAATTTTTAATTTAGATATGAACACTCTAAAATGGGGTTTTGTATTGTAGAATGATAGATGGTCTCAGGCAGCTTGGTATCAAAAGCATTAAATAAAGTCTGAAAGCAAATAAGTACAATTGATTGTATGAAACCATTAATTGATGTCAACTGACTGACTGAGCAAGTTAAAAGGCAAACACCATTCAATTACACCAGATATAATGCAAAATAGTATGCATAAACATATGCATGCATATATGCACATATATATTCACAGTTATCAATAATGCTGTTTGCTGAATATTGCTATATTGGTAATTAAATTTGATAAGGTATTTGTAGTATAGTGGTTAATGTACTGAGGCGTTAACATATGGGTGTACATTCGTTTTGTGTCGATACAATGGAAAATAGCATTCAATGCATATGGTAGATTACTTTTGAATAAATAATATAAACAATACACACATGCACACACACTTTCATTATATATAATAATATATACTTTATATATATATTATATACGTTTATCAAACATATATGTTTATTAAATATGTATATATATATATATATATGTTTGTATATATGTGTGTGTGTATATATATATATATATATTATATATCATACAAGTATATTATACACTCATACACACACACACACACATATATATATATATATACACACATATATAGATAGATAGATAGATAGATAGATAGAGAGGGGGAGAGAGAGACAGAAGGGGAAAAAGCGAGAGAGAGGGTCAAGACACTTCCTTTCCTTGCCTTTTAAGCAAAAGACTAATACAACACTTATTCTCTTATGATAGAACTTACTTTCTCAAATCCCTATGGATGAAAGGCGACATCAACTTTTGCAGAATTTGAAGTCAGAATGCAGAACCAGAAGAAATAAAAATAATCATAACATTAACGGTTTCTAATTTAGACACAAGGCCAGCAATTTTTAGAAGCAGTAAGATTAGTCAGATGCTTGCCTGGTATTTTTATTTTCTTAACTGCTGAGGAATGGAAAGCAAAGCTAACCTTTGAGGGATTTGAACTCAGAATGCAAAGATCTGAAACAAATGCTGCAAGGTATTTTTTTCTGATATTCTAACAGTTTTTTGTGAACTTGCTATTGTGCCTGTAATTCAAAGTAACAACTTTCTTACATGCACTGTATCACACTGTTTCTGCCTGAGAATTGCATTAAAGTTACATGTGTCTGCAGAAAGTTAGATACATACTATGTGCACACCAGAAATAGATTCTCTTAAATTCTCAGATGATTCACAAGAAGTAGTTGATAGCTTTTGTTTGCTTTAAGATGCAATTATAAGTTAGGATGGTTGCTCCAAAAATATTGTAGCCAGAAAAAGAACCAGTAGGAGAAAGTTCAAGAAGCTTCTGTCACTGCTGGCAATGAAGATGGTTTCCATCAGAGAGAAGGGTAGATTGTATGACACTCATGTTAGAATTGTGATGTTGCATAGAAGTGAAACATGAGCCTTCAGTGTAGAGAATTCAAAAAGATTGGAAGGAAATGAAGCTAGTATGCTTTACTGGATGTACAGTGCATCAATTATACTAGGTTGAGGAAAAAGTTTGTGTGCCATGTGAAAATGAACACACACACCATAAAAATGAACACAAACACCACAAAAATATATTAAATAGGCATTATTTTAACATTGTTTTAATGAGAAAAACAAACAGAGAAATGAGAAATGCAGCATAAAGAATATCTCCCTTCTTCAGTTGTCCCTGTTCCATCTACTCTGCGTTTCGAAGGCAAGGACAAAAATCAATGCGAAAGTCAGAAATGCTACTAGGTTAATACAATGGTCCAATAGTATATAAGTCATTGACTGATTTAAAGCCATTAGGAATAAGAGTAAAGCGAGATTCAAGCAGTTTGATATTGTTGATTTCTATGTCTCTATCTCTAAGGAACTGCTAGATAAAGCCCTCACCTTCATATATATATATATGAAGTATAAGGAAAAATTGTAGGTGTAGATGAACTTTAATTCATATTCCAGGTTGGTACAAAACCAATATACATTCTACAAATTGTTTCGGAATCTAATTAATTCCAAAAACAAAAATAAAAAACTCTTCATGAAATAAAAATTAGATTCTTTGTCAGGAATTACATATTGGTATGAATGATTACGACCAACAAAAATATACAAAGATACTGCAATAGCTACGGTTTCAAAGGCCCACATCTCTTAAATATCCTCCTTTAAAATCTTAGAAACCCACATAGCATGAATGTAGGCTTTTTCTAAGCAAAACTAGATCTTCTATCAAGAGCTCTTGATGAACCTACCTCAAAGCAAGAAACACAGATGAGGACAGCAACGTCAAACTCCCTCATTCACCAAATGTCACATATCAGAAGAGGTTTAGTGAAAGAGTAGCAAAGTAAATAGTGATGCCCCACCATGGCTGCAGTCCTCAGACTATAACTTAAAGCAAAAATAAAAAATATATATATATATGTATGTATATATATGTACATGTATATCTATCTATCTGAAGGAAAAGTTCCATGAGTGGCTTGTCTGTTTTCCTATGTGTTCATTCTGTTGTCTGTAAAAAAAAGTCCATTTTTTGTGCTTTGTTTATGTTCCTGTTCCTTTTTTGTCCACGTTTTTTGATGTCCTGTACCCGGATATGCATCTATATATGCATGTAGATGAAGGTATGTATATATATGTATGTATACATGCAGATGCACATATATCATTTGTATTATATATATATATATATATATATATATATATATATATATATATATATATATATATATAATATAAATAAAATATACACACATATATATATACACAT
>NC_142941.1:36899754-36904754 GCF_046866305.1 Octopus bimaculoides | reverse complement strand
TTTTGTAACTCTTCTATAACACTAATTTTTAAAAACAATTTTCAGTTTATTTTAATGCATTATTTTATTCATATTAGTTAATTTTTCAATTTTTTTTTTTTTTGTATTATTCTAGATTATTATTCAAGAAGTTCTACTTTTGATTTGCAAATCAGTTGGGATTCAATGTTTATTTGATAGTTTTCAGAACATTATATTAATTGCATTACTGCATTTAAATGTCTTCACTTCTAAAATATCTCATAATGTTTTTGATAGAAATTAAAAATTTTTGTACGTCAGCTTCTTTTCTCCTTCCTCAGAATGTATTACCCTTTATTACAAATATTCCAGAGAAAATCTAAGTAAATAATGTGGTCACTTTTCCAGCTTAACTTCATTTTTAAGTCAAAAACATTTTATTGGCCATTAAATCTGAAAACAAAAGCATAATCTTATGCTTTTGTTAAGGACTTTTCATATAGTGGATAGCATCTAATACAGTTTAATTATTTTTGGCAAAGATTTTTCCAAATAGTTTTCCTTAGCAAAAAAAATAGTGTGCATATGATTTAAATAAGGTTGAGGATCAGTCATTTTCTCTCCAATAAACCTTCTTTGAATATTATTTGAAACTTATATGAAGAGTAGGGAGAGAGAAGTCATATCTATCCTCATAAATTTCATGACGATATAATTTTTATTGGCAGCTATTTTGTAGGTGAACAAAGTGGCTTTAAAATATGTATTGCTACAACAGTGCTTGCTCATAGCTGCTCAACCACAGAGTTTCAAGTTGCTCAAATCCACCTAAATGTTAGTCATTACTTATTTACAGAGTTCAATGTTCTTGATTAAGTTTTATGTTTTTTCCATTAGTTTTTATGGTTTTTAGAATTTATACTTATCGAGTTTTAATTAATACAACATTATGTAGTTTTTGCTTATTTTTGTTTTTATTATTATTTTTTGTGTTGCTTTTGGTTTTTCTTTTCTATATGTATGTTCTTGCTAACAAGAACCATCACACCACCACTGCCACTCTACCATCACCAGACCCACACTAACATTGTCATTGCCACCACCACCACCACCACTTCCATCAACATCATTATCATCATCATCATCATTGTCATCAGTTTTATTTAAATTATTATCATTTTATTATTTTTTTTTTTTGCTTTTGTTGTGTATGGTGGTAGACATTATAAGGTTTATATCTATTTTGTATTTTGCTAAATTGTTCTAATTAAATCCTCCAGTTCATCAATATTAATTCCACTATCTTCTTATCCTATTAGCATTCATAAAAAATCTCAATAAGTTTTATATCAGTTTATTCATTATTGTCTGGAAAGTCTGGTGACCTTATTCTCTCTCTCTCTTTCTCTCTTTATTTTTATATGTGTATACATACACATGTGCACACACTTACATACATACACGCATACACTTATCACACACACCACACACACACACGCGCGTGCACATATAAACATACATACTTATCAGTGATTTGAAAGTTTGACATTGTAGGTACACTGTCAGAAACATAGGATCAACACCATGAGATGAAACATGACAATATAAAATTGATCTCTTGTTTCATTGCAGGAAGATTAAGGACTTGTAAATGATTTATGAGATACACACGCACACACACACACGCACACACACACACACACACACACACCCATATACATAACAACAATTCCAGTGATTTCTGGTGTATTTCTTTTTCTTTCCCTGATTTCATCATCGTAATCATCATCATCATTTTCGTTCTTGTTATTTTTTAACAATGTCTCACTCCTCACTCTTGTTATTCATCATTCCGTACACACATAGCAACAGATGTTTTAGTATGGTCATACAGCTGGGTGCATTTTCTGTCAGCAACCATTCTGCAGTGTGCATTGGGTGCATTTCATTTTGCAACTTGTACTGATATTTGAGAGAAAGTCTGCAACAAGACTAAAAAGTATTCTCTTCTTTGTACCAGTGCTCATTATTCAGAGTCACACGTCTATCTTTATGTTCTGAGCTCAAATTTTGGTGAGGTCAATTTTGTCTTTCATCCTTTCAGGGTTAAGAAAATAAGTTCCAGTTGAACACTGGTATCGATGTAATCGTCTTGTTCCCTCCTCTAAAATTGCTGGCCTTGTGCAAAAATCTTAAGCCATTATTCAGAAACACTCTTCCTGGATGTAGCATGATCATGTGGTTAAAATTTCCCTATGCAATCACATGATTCTGCATTCAATTCTACCATGTGACATATTGAGCAAGTGCTTTTTTACCAATGCCTCAGAACAACCCAAACTTTGTCAGTAAAATCGGATAGATGAAAACTGTGTGGAAGTTCATAAGTTAGATTCTTTCTGAAATTTAAAGGTTCATTCTCGCATTATTGCATCATGTTAATTCTGCTTGAGAATTAATCATTTTAAAGGTAATATGTCTTTGGAGTACTCTGCCGCTTATATGTAAATTCAATGAGCAAGTATTACAGTTGATTGAATGACTGAATGCTCACTATCAAAACCAACAGACAGATCAATTTACTTTATCCTCATCATCATCATTATTATTATTATTATTATTATTATTATCATCATTATTATTACTATTATTATTATCATTATTTGTTGATCTCTGACATGAGTTCACTATGTTGGGGCTTGCAGAGTTCATCTCACTTCTCTGCCTCTCGCTTCATTCATTCTTCTCTTAAGGGCCTGACTCTATCAAAAGCATATATATAAAATAAAAAAAAAGAATGAGAAAGAGATTTGGTGAAATGTACTTTGAATGAGTGCCATCATTCCAGACTGCAATAAATACACTAAAATTGGTTTTCTGATTCTAACAGTTAATAGAGAAGAATTATAAGAATGAATGTTATTCTATATTAGAATGGAAGATAAAAATTCATGGCTGCTAGGTTTGTTGAATCAGTTCCATTCTACGTGTTTGTACATGAATGAACAGATGCCTGAATGTTGAGGAGCATGAATGAATGAATGTGTGTGTGTGTGTGTGTGTGTGTGTGTGTGTGTGTGTGTGTGTGTGTGTGTGCATTTGTGCATTTGTGCATACCCATGAACAAAGTAGAAAATACAATTAAGTCCCTTTAACCATATGATGATATATGATGATATGTGTAAAGCTTACTCTCTCTCTTTCTCTCTCTGTCTCTTTCTCTCTGTCTCTTTCTTTTTCTCTCTCTTTTGTTCTCACTTCACATATCTCCCTGTTGTGCTTTACTTGACTTTATTCTCCACATTTACTCCCTGCTTTCTCCATTTCTAGTTGAATTGATATTTGCTGTGCATTTGCAAAGCTATTTTTAATGTAATTGTTTGAAAGTTTCATATTAATCTATTGTATCATTTTGTGTCACCCTCGCTAAAATACACCTTTGTTTTATATGATATATATCATATACATCTGTGTATGTGTATCATATATATATATGTGTGAGTATATATATATATATATATATATATATATATATATATATATATATATATATATATATATATATATATATATATATACATACATATACATGCTTATATATGTGAGTGTGTGTGTAAACATGTATATATGTATGTAGATATATGTAAAAATATATATTTATATGTCTATAAATATATATGTATATATATGTATGTATATAAATACATACTCACACACAGACACTCAAACACAGACACACATGCATATGCAAAGACAGAGAGAGATCAATTCTGCTTTTACTAATTTTTGTTGTTGTTTTTGACTGTTTTTTTGGCACATAAATTTTTTTTCCTAAATACAGAATTTGAATTCTTAATTGTATGCTTATATATATATATATAAACATTATCAACCACATATACTTAACATATATGCTTTGCATACTTGTCAGTAGGTTGTGATGTGGCATTATGTGGAATACTCTCTCAAAGCATTGGGTGTTAAAACACCTGAAAGTCATAGACAGATATATATATATATATATATATATATATATATATATATATATATAGAAAGAGAGAGAAAGAGAGAGTGTGGGAGGGATAGATAGATAAATAGATAGATAGATTGATTGATTGATAAATAGATGGATATACAAATACCATAGTTCTGAAAGGGTACAATATTTGAGTATTTCCAGTGCAGCACTCAATCTGAGTTTGAGGCTATCCACACTCTTACATTGAAGTCTCAAGAAAGACCAAAATTCAGCTGGTGTAGAAACTCCAGGTAGCAGACCACTAAATTTAATATGTGGGTCTAGTAAAGAGTAAAATACAATCCAAATAAGGAGACAAAGAAAGAGTTTATCACATTTTTAATGACTAGTTATAATTGTTTTGGTACCACTCTGTTTTTAAAGCCGGTATAATGTTATGTAATATATACTGTTTTAAATATCAGAGTGTCAAATTAGCATAGAATAAGGTGAAAATCAGATAAACATTAAAATTAAATGGTGAATATAAGTGTGAAAAGGATAAATGCTAAATAGTAAGTTAGTTATTTACAGAGGTAGACATTTAAAGACACTGTGTTGAAAAGATGGAGAGAAGGTAAAGTTAACTGCTTAAATTTGAAGAAATATGGTTCACTATACTATAATGTGATAAGGTGGAAGTGTCCTAGTACATTCACAAACTGGTTTCCTCTAGTAATTGGAAGAAATGGAAATTAAGTAAGGTTGGGAATTAAATCATCCATAGTATGATACGCAGTTGGTATCCACTATGAGAAGATTTGCATCCCAAGATTGAAGATATATATATATATATATATATATATAGACTTAAGAAATGGGGTAGAATAGGAATGTGCATCTCAAAGTAGGTATAAAATAAAACTATTAAATCCTATTAAAATGTTCTCAAAAGAAGTAAAGTGAAATACAATAAATCAGAATAAAATGAAGTAAACAAAATAAAGTGAAAACGAATAAAATAAAATGAAAGATCAATGTTGAAATGTGGTGTTATTATGAATTATGCATGAATAATGAA
>NC_142941.1:36893855-36899254 GCF_046866305.1 Octopus bimaculoides | reverse complement strand
CATACACATATATATATATATATACATACATATATATATATATATATATATATACATATATATATATACATACACATATATATATATATATACATACATATATATATATATATATATATATATATATATATACATACATATATATATATATACATATACATACATATATATATATATATATACATATACATACATATATATATATATATATATACATACATATATATATATATATATGGGAGAATATACAAATAATAATAACAGACGAGGACAGGTGGTGTAAATAACAAAAGTATATATTAGTATGACGCTCGGATATACATACATATACATATATATATATATATATATACATACATACATATATATATATACATATATATATACATATATATATATATATATATATATATATACATATATTTGTTTTGCAAGATTTTTTATGTGAAATCGTGTGTTGAAACAGATGTTGTTGTACTTGGGGATGGTCATGTTGCCACGCACGAAAAAGGGAGAAGTGGTATGCCTTCCCACAGATAAGTCCGGCAGAATGTCAATAGACAGCCTGCCGAACTATATCCAGGCAATGCAACCTCACATCGCCAATACGAAGGTAACAACCTTACAGGCGCATGAGGAAAGAGAAAAAGTCCTCAATGCCCACATGATGATGTGGACAATTGTCCTTAGACCCCAGAAGCGCACAGCCAACAACTTCCAAGCCTGGAACAATGATATCCCGACGCTGTATGGGCTCCGTAAGGACCACAAAGTAACAACTAATCCTGTAGTGGGACCACCAACAAGACCAGTCTGTGGAGCGAATGTCGCTAGTAACTACAGGATCTCCTACTTCCTCTCAATGATCATACGCCCCATAATCCAGATGTCACCTGATGTCTGTGACAGCACGGAAGATCTCCTCAGCAGGATCAACGACTGCAACAACACTTGCAACCTGACAGGGTGTATAGTGGGTAGCATGGATGTGGTATCACTATACCCATCTATCGACGTGGATTTTGCAGTGGAAAAGTGCGTGGAAATGATCAACGAGAGCGAAGTAGAGTTCCAAAAAGTCAACACAGAAGAACTGGGCCTCCTACTTAGATTGACATATGACGATGCATATCTAGATAGATACGACCTTAGAGATTTCTGCCCTAGTAGACGTCTAAGAGGTAGACCACCCACAATTACCTCTATGGCTAGGAAGACCCCTATAGAGAGATGGAGTGGATGGACCAGAGCCATACGGACCCGCACTAATATCCACCAGGTAAAGAAAATGATCGCACATGCACTAGGAGCTAGTATAAAGGTCACCCTAAAAGGCCACACCTTTAAATTTAACAACAAATTATACGCCCAGGACGAGGGGGCAGCCATCGGGGTTAGTATCGCCGGTGATGTGGCCAATCTTTTCATGGTATGGTGGGACAGAAGGCTTAAGGAACGCCTGACACAGAACTCCATACTCGTGAATGTGTACTCTCGATATGTCGATGATATCAACTTAGTGGTAAAGACACCCCCACAAGAGAGTACCCTTGAAATAGAAATAGAAACTAAGACTATGGAGAGCATCCAGCAAATAGCTAACTCCATCCACCAGAGTATTAGAGTTACGATAGACTACCCTACTAAACACCCTAACCATAGATTACCTGTATTAGATACTGAACTCTGGCTAGAAACTAAGAACAATAAAACCAGAATCCTCCATTCACACTATACAAAACCTATGGCCTCCAAGTACCTGATCCACCGGAACTCGGCTATTGCGGACAATGCCAAATTCAACATATTGATGGCAGACCTCGTCAGAGTAATGCGAAATGTCTCCTGCATGTGCGACCCTACAGAATTAAAGAGACATATACAACATTTCGTCCACCGCATGCAGTTCTCGGGTTACAGCCATAAAGAAAGGATCAGGGTTTACAAAGGAGCTATGAAGAAGTTTGAAACAATCAAACGCAACGATAGGAATGGGATTTGCCCACTCTATAGGAGCAAATCATGGAACACCATAGAAAGAACTAAGAAGAAAATAGGGAAGGCAAGCTCATGGTACAATAGCCACAAGTACCAAAGCGTCATGTTCGTCGACACCACCCCTAGAGGCGAACTGGCGTACCGCTTTAGAAGGGCCCTAGACAAACTTAAGCTAAGAATTAAGGTTGTTGAAAGGCCAGGCAACCCTATCAAATCCCTTATCAGTAGAACATACCCTTTCAGTAGAACCCCCTGCACTGATAGGAACTGTATCGTATGTAGATTTAGCCCACAAACGAACTGCAAAACCAGAAATGTGGTCTATAGTATAAGATGTACAGAGGGACGATGCAGAAATAAGACAACGACATATGTAGGCGAAACAGCAAGGAGTATAGGGGAGCGGGCAAATGAACATTGGAGGGAACTTAAGGAAGGGAAGAACTCATCAGTTCTGTACCAGCACGCTGAGCAAGAACATAGAGGCTCAATCAACAACATAGAAATTAAAATCTTATCTACACATAGCAGTGATGCAGCACTTAGACAAATTACTGAAGCTACACACATAATAGAAGGGAAACCTAGCCTGAATAGGAAACTAGAATGGAACACTAACATACGCCACTAACAAACCACAGCATGTGACAACATGTTACCCATAAACCAATAATAGGAACAAAGTATAATACAATACATAGATAAACAAATGGAATTAAATACTACATACGTTAACAAAATTTAATTAAACACAAAAAAAAAAAACACACACACACACACACACACACACACACACACACACATGAACATATAAATAAATAAAAACTAATACAAACGAACACGTATTAACAGAGAATATAGGTGATACAAACACTCCCCATACACACATGCACTTACAAAAGACACAGACACATTGAAGGACACGCATGCGTAGACACATACAATAGGAATACAAAATACAAAATGGCTGATAGTTAGCAAGGTGAGACACACATAAGAAAGAAGAAGGAAACAAAGGACCACTGATGAGGTCACAGAAGTGTGACGAAAGAACTCTGGCCGAAATAAGATTAAGATTAAGATTAATGTAATATAAAGCTGAAAAAAAAAAAAAAAAAAAAATTAACACCAAATATACAGTGCGTGTGTTTTTATTGGCTAAACTGGCAACATGACCATCCCCAAGTACAACAACATATATACATATATATATATATATATATATATATATATATATATATATATATATACATATATATATATATATATATATATATACATATATATATATATATATATATATACATATATATATATATATTTATATATATATACATATATATATATATATTTATATATATATACATATATATATATATATATATATACATATATGTATATATATATATATATATGTATATATATATATATATGTATATATATATATATATATATATATATGTATATATATATATATATATATATATATATACATATATATATATATATATATATACATATATATATATATATATATATATATATATACATATATATATATATATATATACATATATATATATATATTTATATATATATACATATATATATATATATTTATATATATATACATATATATATATATATATATACATATATGTATATATATATATATATATATATATATATATATATATATACATACATATATATATATACATACACACACACACATATATGCACATGCACACACAGACGCACATATTAACTTCCACTCTCCCACCTTTGCACAGGTCAGATGGAATTTTTTTCAGTGGTCTTCAGAGCATTACGAGTTCCGCATTTTCATGAAGAGGGCTTACACAAAACACCCAGTAAGACTGTAAGGGTTAATAAAAAAAATACCTCTAAATATTGTTAACGGCCATCATCAGACATCACACAGTTGCGTCTAGATGCCCATAACTTAACAAAGTTGTCAAATAACAGAGAATCTATAAACAAGAGGATTTATTACATGACAGATATTGAAGAAAATACACCATTTAGAATGTTACTATGGAAACAGTACAAGTAATCATGTAAGTAAGATGATTCAAATATTTAGCGCTGACATTTCTGCCATCAAGTTCTAAGTCGTTTCTTCTCTCTCTCTCTATCTCTCTCTCTCTCTCTCTCCCTCCCTCTTCATCCTTCCCTCTATTTTCCTCTCTTTCTGTCTGTTTCTCCCTATTTTTCTTTCTCATGACAAAAAGACAACCTATATACAATCAATCAGCGTGCAAGTAAAATCTCCCTCATATTACCCCCTACCATCTTTAACCCTTTAGCGTTTAAACTGGCCGTATCTGGCCCAAAAATTTTACTTGTTTTATGTTCAAAATGGCCAGATCTGGCCTCTCACATCTACCCTACAATGTCATTCTAAAAATAAACAATCACATTTTTGAAATTTTATAAATGCATGATGACCATAAAAACCCATGTAATTTATGCACTTTTTTCCACAAAAACAAAAATAAACCTTAGTGGGTGTGTAAATTACATGAGTAGATCGTTTCCAGAAACTTTTTAAAAATTTGTTTTGTTGAAAAATGATGTACAAAAGTAAACATTCATATCAGAAGTTGACTCATTTAATGTCAAAATAGATTTTTACAGAAAAAATATAATGAAGTTGACTTTTATTTATGCTGGACAGTATAATGCTTACTTTTTCTGTATAAATTTATTAAAACCATTAAATGGTTAACTACTTTTTGAAGTTTGACGTTCATGCTGGTCTGGGCCATATTTTACTGCATTTAATACCAACGACAACATCATAATTCATCCTTGCGCATGTAAATTCACTAAATGAATATGACTTGGCATTCCTACAGAAACCTTAATTTACCTTATACAGTGTTTAATGTCGTTTCACATTCATGTTGAATTATGCAGCAATCTTATGTTCTCTTCATAGACCACTTATAATGTATGTATTACCAGTTCTTTTGGTATAGTAGATTTTTGCTATTCTTGTTTATGTTTCCTAACAGACATGTATATTCTAACAAGTTGCTTCTTAAATTTCACACCTCTCTTGCTCAATAAACACTGAGTTAAACTTGCAAAGTTGTTTATTTTCTCCTTTCAATTTTAAATGTTTATTTTAGCGAGTTACCAGACTATCAGTTTGGTCTCCCAGCTAAAATGGTAATGACAAATTTTTAAGTTTGCTTGACATTTTATAAGTGTGAAAGGCCTCTCCGAAAAGGTACAAAAGATATGTGGCCCATATGACATCAGGACAGTATTCAAGAGTAATACAACACTTCACAAATATCTCCTCCAAGTAAAACCACCAATAGAAAAGAATTTGACCAAAGACTGCATGTACGCCATCCCATGCAGTTGTG
>NC_142941.1:36863855-36891355 GCF_046866305.1 Octopus bimaculoides | reverse complement strand
TTCTAGCCATAACCATATTGCCTTCTTTTAGACATACTGTTCAACAATTTCAAGTTTACATTGTACATTCGGATAAGGAGACACAAGTACATATGTATGTACATACACACATACACACAATTTCTTTCACTTTCTATGAATCAAATCCATTCAAAAGACTTTGGTTGGGCCTGGGCTATAGTAGAGGACACTTGGCCAAGATGACACTCAGTGGAACTGAACCAGAAACCATGTAATTGAGAAGCAAACTTCTTAATCACACAATCATGCCTTCACATCACAACAAAACACAGTTATGCATAACAAAGTAAGTTACAGAATTTTACACCAAAAACCACTCAAATATTTATCACAATAGAGCTTAGCATGTGTCATAAAGTTCATCAATGTCACTGAGTTGTACAGGTTTTGTTTGTGAAATACACACAACAATCAGCATGGCTGATACTATATAAACTAACATTTCTTGATGTTAGTTTATATAGTGTTATTCTTGATGATGGACCTTTTAACCTGAACTATAAAAAGGTTATTAAACTTTTCCTGTTGCATTGTAAGTTCTCCATCCTTACTATTATATTATTATATACTGGCATTTATCACATTGAAAGCAATATAGGCTTGGTCACAATTTATCATATATACATCACAAAAAAAAAAAAATAATAACACAATAGAATTTGTGATGTAGTATCTAATTCTAGTTTATGCCACAATGAAACATTTATACATGTTACAATGAGTCAATAAACAATGTCACAAAGTAAGTGTTGCAAGTTTGGATTACAAAGCAACATAGGAGTGTGGATTGATAGAATATTTTTCAGTGATTCAGTTTATCAATTCTCCTTGACATTAGTGGAATTGTGGAAAAAAAGCATTATGACTACTAATTTAGAAATAAACATCTCTTGTTCAAGTCCAGTTGAATGCTATCTACATTTCCAGGATTATGACAACTAGTGAAGTTCAAAGAACAAAGCGAACAAAATGTAATCATCTTCATCAACATCATCAACAGCTTTTCATGCTGGCATGTGTTGGATGGGTCATTTAGCTCTTATTCATAGTCACTGTCATCATAGACATAGTTTTGAGTATCACATCTTGCTTGCATGTTAGTGTAGAATTAGTGGTTCTCAACCAGGGTCCACATGACCTTTGGAATTCTATATAGGTCTTTATTGTTAAAATTTATGTGCACTAAATTGGTTATACTTCTACAACACACAAAATATTTGAACAACTTTTTTATATAATTCCTGAAAATATATGATTATAAAAATATAATAGGATTTTTTAAAATATTGAATGGCTATGAGGGTCCATCCAAGTAAAATAAGAACCAAAGAGGTCTATAGGCAAAAAATGGTTGAGAACCACTGATGCAAATGTAAATATTGAGAGAAAGAGGCTTCATTTTCAAATATGAACTTAATAATAAAAAAAAAAACGAAAAGAAAAGATAATCTTATTAACAACAACTCATCTTAGAGACGTTTAATTTATTCTGATTGACAATTCAATGAAAGTATAATGAACTTTAGAAATGTGAATAATGATTTATTTTTTTAGTAGCCACAAGGATTTCTCCTTTCATATGAACCAATATTGATATATATTTTTGTTATATTGTTTCACTTTGCAAGTCAATAATTGACTGCTATATTGAAAGGAATTCTCAACTTCCAGGCTAAAATTTTTCCTTCTGCTTTTATGTTTAGTTCCAGGTTTCATAGAGCAGACCTCAGATCAAAGCATTCCATCCATAACCAGCTAACCAGCAAAGCAGAGTTTTTGTAATTTTTTTTCTTAGAGATAGTGCATCTTAGGCTATGTTATCTAATGTATTTTTTCCTTCATAAGGCAGTCTAGGTGGAGGGAAGATTTGGTTGCTATTTCTAGTAGTTCAAGTTAACATTTAAATAGGCTCTTTCGTGGATTTATTTATGCATTGTTTATTTTATATGGTATATGTATAATGTTAACTTTGATTTATTCTTGAAGAGACTGGATTCTGATTTTCAAATTTATGGCTAGAGTTTTGTTTACAATTTTGTTTTTTCCTGGTTGCTCTGGGGAGAATGTTTTGATGATGATAGAGTATCAGTGACCAAGTTGTGAATGTGTAACAAAAGATTCTTAATAATATATTCTAAATGAATACATTTTAAACAACAAATATAATTCTGTTCTTGTTTTTACTTTCAGTATAGGAACTGAGATAGAATTACTTGGCAAACAAAAAAATAAAATAATAAACAAAATGGGATGGTAAAATGATACATGAATAACAATATCAATAATAATAATAATAATAATCATAATCATAAGAAGAAAAAGAACAACAACAACAACATTACTGTGGTGGTGGTGGTGACGACGACAATGATGAGGAGGCGAAGGGGAGGGGAAGGGGAGGAAGGATTGGTGGAATGCAAGCAGCAAGAGTAGTCTGTGCTATGGAGGCAGCAGCTGCTGAAGTATCGGATACAAGGAGAGTAACAGTAGAAAATGCAATGGTAATACCAACTTAAGTTATTGAAATACTTAATGCTTGCAATATCATCATTGTGTTATTGTGAACAAAAATATATCATTGAGATTTATACAAATCAGAAAGTTTCATATCCCGAAAACACAAAAAAAAACCAACAAAAAAACATCGTAAATGAAACAAAAAGAAATTGATCTGTCTTAGTGACAGCATATCAAATAAAGAAATTAAGGAATAATTTCTGTCATTGTGTATTGAGCAATGTTTCTCATAGGAAGTGAGGTTCTGTAATGATTGAACACAGAGCAGACAAATTGCCTTGTTTTATAAATTTAAGCTGGTTTAAAATTTTTTAAACTTGTTCCCTCTGACTATATTCTCTCTTATGCTCACTTTCTTGTACCTTGAGATATTGCATAGGCACCCCATCACTAACATATTTATCTTCAACTTCTTACCAACTACTACTACACACTCTTATATAATGTAGAGTAACCATGCATCTTCTCTATAGCATGACCCCTGTTCTTGTCCTTCTGTCATACTTTTGCCACCTCTCCTTCACTAAATATCCCCCCCCCCATACAGACACACACACTTAGTTATAGGGCTTTTCCCTTTTCCATTCCTTTTTTGTCTTGTAACTCATTTGGTAACTTCCCTAGTGACAGTAATGTGAAGAAAGTACCCAGTATACAACTACAAGGTGGTTGGCATTAGGAAGGGCATCCGGTTATAGGAAACATGCCAAAGCTAACAATGGAACTTGGTAAAGCCCTGCAGCAACTGGATCCTGTCAAACCCATGCCAGGATGGAAAACACATGTTAAATGAGGGTGAATATGACATTCAGCATCATGGTATACAGAAAGAAGAATTATACGGATGCTAACCCTACATATCTTCTCATTAAAAAAGAGATGGAAGCAAAAAATCGTTTATTTATTTATTTTTTATTTTGTCAATCCTAGTATTTGTCAATTTGAGAAATTCTTGATAGGTGCAAGCATGGCTATGTGTCTAATGAAGCCATGCTTTGCAACAACATGGTTTTGGGTTCAATCCCACTTCATTGCACATTGAATAAGTGTCTTCTACTATAGCCATAGGCCAACCAATGTCCTATGTGTGAATTATGCAAATGAAAACTATGTGGAAGCTTCTCATATGTATATCAATATGTGTGTGTATATCTTTATGTCAATGTTTGTTTCTTCACTCCCATCATATGACAATCAGTGTTGGTTTGTTTACATCCCCATAATTTAGCAGTTCAATAAAAAGAAAAAGCAAACAAACAATAAAATGAATACCAAAATCCTTCAAAGTAGTGCCCCTGTGACCGAAACAAGTGAAAGATAAATGATAAAAGAAATAAGATATGAAGGATGGATGCAAGGAAAGATTACAAAATGAAATCTCCAAAACTTGCATATGTCAATTCTCCCTCAACCACATTTTAATTATTATTCTAATGTATTCTTGGTGCTTATAATGTATAATATCGATCTTAAGCATTATTCCCCTTAAATTTGAAATTTGTAACATTTTTGTATATATTTTCATTCTTTTGCCAATATTAACTAAAATGAGATATTTGAATGAGGTAAGATAAAATTGGCTGAAATCTATGGTCTAATATAATTATCAACCAATTATATTTGAATTGTTGAAGAAATCTATAGGATCTGGAGATAAACCACATAATTTTTAACAAAATGTGAATTTTTCTATGACAGAATGATGGCAGAATGGATGGTACAGATAATTTATCTTCCATCTTGATGAAGCAGAAGAGGCTGAGATGTGTGTATTTTATGAAATATTCAAAGCTTACAGTAGTCTAGGTGTTTAGGTCAGAGCTTAATGGACAAAAGATCAGAAGTTCACATATTGTTCCCAGTGCTACATTACTTTGTTGAGTTATAAATATATTTACTACTAACAAAGTGCAAACATGTCTGTGTGGCTGAGCTGCTTACTTTGCAACCACATGGTTTTAAGTTCAGTTCCATTGCACTGCACCTTAGACAAGTGCCTTCTACCGTAGCCTTAGGTTGACCAATACCATGTGAATAATTAGAGTAAATGGAAACTGAGGGGAAGCCTGTCATACATATGCATGTGTATGTATCTTTGTGTTTGTATTTGTTCCTTGTCACTGCTTGAAAACTGGTGTTGGTGTGTCTATGTCCTCATCGTTTAGCAATTCAGCAAAAGAGACTACTAAAATAAGTATCAGGCTTACAAAATATAAGTCCTGGGGTTGATTTGTTTGACTAAACCCATCAAGCTAGTGCTCCTGTGTAGCTGCAGTCCAATGAATGAAATGAGTAAAAGAAAATAATGATAATTAGCTCAGTTCTTATAATTTTGAATAGATGTAATGATGAATATCCCCAATATATAAAATACATGCCAACATTAAGAAAGTGGGTTTATCTTGAAAGTTAATGGATGTCCATTGAAGTAAAAGAGCAAAAAATTGTACAGGGGTATAGTAACTTTTGTTCTGTGATGTCTGACTTAGATGATTGGTTGAAGAGACTGAAATGACTGGTTAAGATGGCTAACTTAACTTGCATGAAGAAAGAAAAAGAAAAAAACTCTTATGCAATCTAACTGCAGTTAGAAGAAGTGATGGATGGAATTAATAGACAGACATTAATGTCCATTTTGTGACACAATGAATCCAAAGATTCACTTTGTAAATAATAATATTTAACATTATTATCTAGATGCAGGCATGGCTGTGTGGTTAAGAAGTTTGTTTCTAAACCACATAGTTTCAGATTCAGTCCCACTATGTGGCACCTTGGGCAAGTGTTCTCTACTATAGGCCCAAACCAACCAAAGCCTTGTGAGTGGATATAGTAGATGGAAACTAAAGGCAGACCATATCATGTCAGACAAAATGCTTAGCAGCATTTCTTTTGGCTCTTTATGTTCTGAATTCAAATGCTGTCAATTCTGCTTTTCATCCTTTTGGCTCAATAAAATAAGGTAAAAATCAATTAGTTGGAGTGATGTAATTAACTATTCCACTTAACTCAAAATTGTTGGCTTTCTGCCAAAATTTAGAACAATTATTATTATTACTACTACTACTGCTACTTTCATTTCTGTTTCCCCACTCCATTTATTTTTGCAGCTATATGGTTTGTCATAAAATTGGCTTTAATTCTTTAGCAGAGTCTGAAGATGTTAGGATATGAAGAAAATATATGAAATGACACAAGATTACAGAATACAGTTTCCTGGGAGAGATGGACAAAAGGAGGAAAGAATGTAATGTAAAAAGTGACATTTGGATGAAAATAAATGTTTACAAATTAAGAAAAAGAATTGACCAAAGTCAAAAGGACAAAAGAATGTTGAAGTAAAAAAAATATCTGAAATCAAAGGTCATAACTGACCAAGACACAAAGGCCATGTATGACCTAGACACAAACATCAAGAAACTTCTGAGTTACCAAAGCAAAAACTTTAGGAAGATTAAATGAGTAATAAAAGGAGTTAAGAGAGATCTGAAACTAGTCAGGTTAGTAAATTGTTGAGTTATTATTTGAATAGCCAATGGTTTTGTATCTGATAGCTGGTACTTTAGATGTGTTTCTGGCAAAACCACAACACACTTTTTCTTATATAGCCCTAATATGACTCTTATTGTACAAACCCTAAAAAAATAAGCAGTGACTGTCTTTTAGTTTTGTATTCAGTGTTTTAATGTTTATAGTGATTTGTGTGTCTTTCTATAATTTGATTTGAGAGAGATTTGGCTGGTATATCTAGCAGGTAGAGTGGTATACCTAGCATATAGAGGCTACATCATTGTATCTTTTACATGTTGTTATGTGGACTCAGACCCATTATGATCAAGCAGACTTGTAAGGAAAAGTGTTCCAGCCGTGATCATCTCATTTTTATTTGTTTTATAGTGATGCCATTATCGAATTAACCAACAATATTTATAGACTACTAGAAATGGCAGCAGCAAAGCAGCTATTCCACTGTAGTTCTTAAACTTCTATCTCTAGAAGGAGATATAGTCTTTAGTAATGACCCAATAACCTAGTGACACCAGCTCTCTAAGATTTGGCTGGAGAATAAATCTTTTGCTGCCACGACTTTCCAGCTAGATCAGTGTGTTATTTCCTGCAAAAGAGTGGTCTGAAAAACAGACATCAAGAGAGCCACCAAGGAAATACAAAGTAGCTGAAAGCACCTCAAAGTGACTGTGGTTGACAAGAGATTAAATTTGGAACCCTTATTCTAGCAAAGACTAATTCAGTCCTTACTGCCCCACTCAGGTAAAACGTACAGGCCATTTGGAGTAAATTTGCTTGTGACTTGCTAATGATACAGAAGAGCTTCTGACATTGCAGTGCAATGCAATGCTTGCAATATCTCTGAGTAACTCCTGCACTTTCTGTATAGTACAAAGTATCTTTGATGTTTATTTCACCTGTACTTTGCTATGTAAAATTTGGATGCTCTCTTTAACATACTTCAGGTATGGCCAAGTAGTGGATAGAGGACATTTAATGAAATTAAAACTGTGAGTGGGAGGAAACAGCACAAAAGCTGCTTACAAAATATATGTTAGGGTAATACATAAAAAGAACAAACTAAACACAAAAATGTTTACTTGTTAACCCAAAGTTCATTTTATTTGAAGCCAAATAGAGATTTGAAATGAATCAGATAGAAAAGACAGAACACAAAAATGCTAACTAATTAACCCAGAGTGTACTTTATTTGAATTCAAATACAGACTTGAAATTAAATTAGATAAAAACTTGTTTGAGTTATCAATTGAATGTAAAGAAGAGTAAGTCATTGATAGATAAGATAAAGCATGGTTTTTACATCATGTAGATTTTAAACTGGCTTCATCTTGGATCAAGCCACTTTTATTTTTAATGGTAGCAAGAATAATGGTGATTGTTATCAATACAATGCTAGGTGTGATAAGGAAAGTAGTAGTGATGCTAGCAGAGGTGAAAATAGTAGTGATATGATATAGATAGGATAGTAAATATGATTTTGTAAAGTAAAAATTTGAATAAAAACACATTAAATGCATGAGAACAGATAAGATGTACTGCTGCAGTGTATCAGAATAATTGCTTTTATGAAATTACAATATCAATGACAATCGCATCATATCAATGAAGAAAAAAATTCAGTTGCAAAAGTTTGCAATTGTCCAATAGGAAAAGCAATTCAACCAATGCTTTGTTTGCATTTTGTTTCCATAGAATTTTATGTTATTCATTCTTGCAATTTTCAAATATTTTAGCCAATATACACGATATTTTATTTTTGTTTTTGTTTTGTTTGTTTTTTTTCCCGCTACCGACAACCAATTGGGTTATATCTGTAACAAACCATTCAAATATTTTCAGATAATTATTTTTTAATAAAATAGTTTATTTTAGTCTCTCACAAAAATATTTGCAGTTTGAAGGCTTTTTTTATGACTAGAATTGAAAATTGATTAGCTGGTTGGAATTAGTTGTTTGTGTGATTTCGAAATTTTTTTCCCTTTATTTTTAATTTCAGTTGTAAAACTAACAAACAAACAAACAAACAAAAATGATTAAATATGGAGTTGTTGTTTTTTTAAATGTCAATATTAGTAATTACTGTTTCATGTTAAATGTTAGAAATGCCAAGTGCAGTCTACCATATCATTACCACTTCCTTGTAAGTGCTTAATTCTCATCAGATTCATGACAGTAGGAACCACATATTATTGAATTTTACTTTCCAATTCATTCATACGGTGTCCAGCAGGCATTGCTCAATGTAACAAGCATAACCAAAGGACAGACATTACTACGATTTGAAGCAGAACCCATGCAATTACTAAGAATGACTGCAAGCATTGATCATCAAGAGCATTAGTTCATGCAATGCAGTATTATAAATAACCATTTGCCAGAGGTATCAAAGCAAACTGGTTCAAACTCAGTTACAATGCAGATGACATCTGTATGAACAATTGATCTGTTTCAAACAAAGTTCTCCATCAACACATGAAATATTCAGTATGTTTATGCTCTGTGTGTGTGTGTGTGTGTGTGTAAGAGAGAGAAGAGAAAGGAGAACAACTGGGAAGAGTTGCATACACAAATGCATTAGTTTGTGTTGTTAAAATATTAGAGACATTATTTGATCATCATCACAACCACTACCACCACTACCACCAGCATCAATTGTTGTCATCATCATCACTGTTGCTGCCCCATTCACCATCATTGTCATCATCCACACCATCAGCAGCAGCAGCAAGTGCATTATTGTCCTCATTTTTATGTCCACTTTTTTTCCATGCTGGCATGGGTTGGACGAGACTTACTGAGATAGTATTATATACTAGATACCCTTCCTGTCACCGACCTTTGTTTTACAATAAAAATATTTCCAAATTTCATGCAAACTGCCAAGTGAGATTTTTTTGTTTATGGAGGAAAACAAACATAGATATCCATACTACTAACTGATCAGTGTCAATACAGACACATGCACATACACCCCCTCATACATATATCCTCAACAGCTTTCTGTCTAGTTTCAATCAATCAATTCCACTCACATGGCATGGCCTGAGGCTATAGTAAACAACACGTGTTATACACTGAGACAGAATCTAAAATCATATGGTTGTGAAGCAAACTTCTTAACTATACAGCCATACCTCCTCCCATAATGATTCAGCAAATTTAGTGGTAAGCAGATGTTACACAAATGTGAAATAAATTTGGGTTCTATAGCTATGGAATTTTTGTGCTCAAATATAGACTGAGCATGATATGCTACAATAATTCATCTAACTTCAGTTTTTCTTTTAAAGAGGTTGTTGGTTTTATGAGATAATGGGATTAATCCACAAAAAAGTATGACACAAATAATTTGTTTAGGGATTAATTATGAAGAATTAATTATTGATGACAAAATTCAACATGATGAGTTAATAAAAAAGAGTAACCAAATCGTTAAGATTCGTGTTCAAGAGTGACGGTATAAAGTTGTTGAGTTAAGCAGATTTTCATCCATTAAAACATGTGATGATTGCAGCATTTTAATCACTAAGCTATTATTCTATAAAATAAACCAAAAAAATAGCCATCAACAGGTGAACAACTCTATTAACTACATGATATCAATAAAAAATGGTTTTAGAGAAAGGCATATCTTTTTTGATGGTATTAGTGAAGTAAATGAAGTATCAATAGTTGGGAATTGAACCTGCAACACAAATTCAGTTCTTTAAGAATCTTGTCTGTCACCTGTGCTGATAATTTCAAATACTGATTTATTTCTTTGCTATAAGGTAAATTTTGAAAAAGAGGATTACACTCAAAATAAAGCTTAATATATTATTGTATTATAATGAAGGAGACTGAACCAACAAGGAAGCTTCTATGTGGTCATTTAACTTGCTAGAAATGACAATTAAATTACCCTCAGTTCACACCCTACTGTCTCAAAAAATGGACACATTTGATGTTTTCTAATTTAGGAAAAAAAGCTTACATTTTTTTTTTCTTTTTTTTTTGTGTGAGGAAGTTAGTTGATGACAGCAACTCCAGTAATTGAGTGGTATTTATTTTATTTACACTAGAGAGAAACAGCAAAGTTAACCTTGTGGGATTCGAAGTGATACATTAAATAAAGCAGTCTTAAAGAAATCATTCATAGAATGATCTTGACTGGAACACCTTTGCTCATTAGTCTATCAAATCAAGTCTAACCTGGGGTTAAATGGCAATAACAAAAATAAAAGGATAGAAATTAAAGGAAATCAAACAACTTAACTAAAGTTAACTACAATATCTATACCCAAAGTTAACTATAATATCTACACCCTAAAGTTAACTATAATATCTATACCCAAACAACATTTTCTTTTTCATTTAATTTTTATTTACAAAAATATGCAGATCCACTGTAAGAGGTATAATATTTCCATGGCTGTTAAAAATGAGTGCAAATACATTTATTGTCTGGAATATTGGAAAACTGAAATAGAATCAAATATCAAATAGAATCAAAAATAAATTAATTGATGACTCAAACAAATTTTTCAGTTGCATGATGATGATGATGATTGTGTTAGTCATTGTAGCCATTATAAAATATGTCATCATCGTTTAGCCTTTGTATTCCATGCTGGAATGGGTTGGACTGTCCAATAGGATCCACCTAGCCTGAAAGTTGTATTGCTTTATAGAGTCTGCTTTGGCAAGGTTTCTACAGCTGGTTGCTCTTCCTTACTCCAGTCACTTTACAGAATGTACTGAGTATTTGATTTTTTACCAAAGTGCCAGCACAAGTAACTTGCAAGACAAGAGTCCATCCCTCAGTGTGGGTGCAATATTGAGAGAGGTGGCATTGGGCCAGGTATAGAAAGGCTAAAGGAGTAGGAAAGAGAGACAGGAACATGGTGTCATGTTATAGAGGACAAGCAGGGATAAGGTAAATGCATGGGTACAGTAGGAAAGGGAGAAAAGATGGTGGAGACAAGGTATGAAGACGTACCCTCATGGCTCAAGAAGGAAGATCGGGGGCAAAGAAATGAGGATAGCTGTGTGAATAGGTAGAGGGGATGAGGTTGAGGTGTGGGGAGAGACAAAAGATGCAGTGACAGAGACAAAAGTCAGGTGTACATAGGAGTAAATACAGTAAGTTACAAAAAGAGGTGTCAGTGGCAGAGATGAGTGGGGTTTCAGGGGAAATGGACTTCAGTGGACGTATATTGTGGTAAGGGGTGATGCTGAGAGTGTAGGGTTGGTGGCAAGGAAAGGGTCCTTTATATCTTTTAGATAAACAACAAAAGAATTTAGTAAATAGTTAACATAGAAATATTATTACAAAATATAAATATAAATTATTATAAAATCTAACTGTATGTGTGAGTGCATAATAATTACAATGATTCTATAATAATTCTTTCTAATTTTAACATATGGCATGCAATTTTGAGGGAGGGGAAATCAATTGCATTGATCCCAGCACTTGGCTGATACCTATTTTATCAACTCCAAAAAGATGAAGGCAAAGTCGACCTCAGCAGCAGAATTTGAACTTAGAGTATAAAAAAGGAACCAGAAGAAATACTGCTAAGCATCTTGTCTGACACATTAGTGATTCGGCTTGTTCACCAACTTCACAATAACTCCTTAATAATACAATTGTTTTAATTCCAACACACGATTTAAAATCAAATCCATTACTAAACAACTGTAACTCAAGAATTATTTCATTCCTTTCATTTTTTTTTTTTAATACAGCAAGTATCAGAGATGATCCAGACATGCTTCACCCTAATTCTCAGTGGTAGCATAACCTCAGTATAAATTGCAGAGATTTTAGTAAACAGATCACTCAGCAAATATACTGACATGTATATTTGTTGGCATAGAGATGGAGATTTGTTTAAAGATTAAGCAATTCCGAGACAACATCTGCATGATAAATAATCGTTAAATGACTTTGATCATATTTAATGCTTGGGAGGGACATGGTGTGCTCTCATCTACAATTTCATACCAGTCTCATGATTATAAAAATAATATGGACTGCTAATCAGGTATTACATAGGATTCATAATATATTTTTAGATGTAGCTACTTCACCAAATTCATCTCAAAAGCTATTGAACATTTAACAGCATTAATCCTCCAGCATGGATTGAATGTTGCTTAAAATAAACATTGAATCTCATTTGTAAATGTTCAACTGTATAGAGCATGCATAAAAAGTGTGATGCTGCATGGTAATGAGATATAGATAGCAAATGCAGAAGATCTATCAAGACAAAAGAGAAAAGATAGTGTGGTGACAGTGATGGTAGCAGTGGCGGCAATAGTAGCAGTGGCGGCAATAGTAGCAGTGGTAGTGATAGCGATGATGGTGGTGGTGGTGGTGGTGGTGATGAGGAGGAGGAGGGGGAGGAGGGTAGTAGTATTTCGGCAGTGGGCGATGATGACAACGATGATGCATATTAATGCTGCCCTAATGTTAGATAAGCTCCTTGCAATGTTAACAACCCTAGTCCTTGTCTGTAGTAGTAAATAAAACACACAATCAGAACACACAAACATACACACACACACATCTCAAAGCAATAAACACACAACACACTATTTAATCTGCATTTGCCCAGTATACAGTTGTATTCTATTATGTGTATGTTAATGTAAACAATATTTAGCCTTGTTGAGAAGATTGCTTTGAGTTAAAACCCAAATTCCCAAATTGATACAAAACAGGTGATTGACAACAGGATTGTCACAATTTCAATTCTCTTTACCTTCACATCAGCACCTGTATAACTGAGTCACATGCTCTTTCTCAAAGCAATCCATATATCAAGATTAAGTATATTTATGTGGTAAGAAGTTTACTTCCCAACCATGTGGTCTCAGGTTTAGTCCCACCTCATGGTATCTTGGGCAAATGTCTCCGAGAAGAGCCCTGGGCTGACCAAAGCTCTGTGAGTGGATTTGATCTTGAACTAATCCTTCTGGGTCTCCATCACTGCTCGCATTTTCTCTTTCAGTTACTAATCTTAAACAGTTTAAACTGATCATTAGCTTCAGTAATTTCTCTCATCCACTTCTTCTCTTCCTCTTTGCACAGTCCATCTTCTTCTGACTGATGACTAGAAAAATAGTTCTAAAACCTCAGGTTTTAATAAATGTCTTCATCTAATGAATATATTTCAAATCATTAAAAAATAATGAGATCATTAATCTTTTATATTTTCATTGAGATTCAGATTCTTTTGTTTAAATTTTATTTTATATTTTATTTTACATTTGTCTTATCAAATCAAAACTATCTTCTGTTTTTAGACTTTTATTTTTAGTTTCCCCCACGCCTCTACCAAAATAGAAAGAATTATATTATTTTGCAATAACTTAAATTTTGTTTCCTCGATCAACTTTTCACCTACACTAACTCTTGAAGTTTCAAATTTTAAGATGTATCTTTATTTGGTAAGTTTTCAGTGGAGTGTTGGAAAGATCTTTTTTCCATATTCCATGTTTGATATTCTTACTCACCATAAGCAAATCGGAATTTAGTACTGAATCTGCTCAGAACATAATGATTCACAATTTTCCTAATGAAGGCAGGGAATTTATTTTCTATTCACAAAGCAACCATCTATCAGTAATATATGGCTGCTTCTTTACCTGGAGATATTTCTAATTATAACTGACACATTTTCAATCATTTCAACACAACCAATTTGGTGGGGTTGTTAGAGTGATTGAGGATAGACTGTCTCATGTTATTTGTCCTGATCCTATGTGCTCAGAGTTCAAATTGCACCAAGGTCAAATCCATCTTTCATTCTTTCCAAGTCAACAAAAAGTGGTGATTTAGAATGGTGGATTAACAAAACTTGACTGGATGTCTTGTGGTCTTTGTTTTAATCCTTCATATTCTGAGTTCAAATCCCACTGTGGTTTGCTTGGGTGGTAGACTTAAACTTTGTCTAGTTTTACACTACCTCCTGACATCTTAAATGACATCAATGGAGTCCATTCTGTTGCAAGGAATCAGACCAGGTCTCTGGTTTGAAGATAATTTCTTTTCTTCCTCTACCATTCTCTTGTGGAAAAGGTTATGACCATAGGCACTACCTTCTTACCTGACTAAAAGTTAAAAAATAGTATAAAAAAGCCCAAAATGTTCTGCCTGTTTTATGTTTAAACTAGCCAGATCTCTCACACTTACCTGGCAATATCATTCAAATCATAAACAATCACATCAGAGAAATCTCAAAGCTACAAGACAATGCATGATTAATTCAAAAGCATGTGAATGAGTATGCATTACATTTGACAGGGTAATCTGAATGCCAAAAGGTTAAGGAAAGAACATAGAAGATATACGAAGTCAATGATAAATACTATGTTTAAGAAATACAAATATAGCTTTTTTTCTTTCATTAAAGTACAATCTCAGCTATAGCTTCTACAGACATACACACTCATAACTTAATGTTGAGGTAGAACTGATACAGTATTTGTCAAGGCCAAACCTTTGAAATACTGGTGCTATCCACCCGAAGGGCATTCACACAGTTCCTCTCAATTCAGTTTTACTCACAAGGTTTAGGACTGTGGTTCTGAACCATTTTTTGCTTATGGATCCCTTTGATTCCTATTTTACTCTACTGGACCCTCATAACCATTCGATGTTTAAAAGATCCTATTATATCCTTTATAATTAAGTATTATCAAGAATTGTATAAAAGATTGTTAAAATAATTTGTGTATTGTAGAAGTATGACCAATTTATTGCACAAAATTTTTAACAACAAGATTTTGTATAGACCACCAAAGTCCATATGGACCCTGGTTGAGAACTTCTGGTTTAGAGAATTGTGAAGTTATTGTAGACACTTGCGTAAGCTGTTACTCAGCGGAATTGAACCAGAATCCTTGTGATGGTAAAGCAAACCTTCCTAACCATTCAGTCATACTGCATCTACTGACTGTATCAAATTTACCTATTCACAGTGAGAAACTACACATCACCTGTCAATTATCATTACACCAAATTGATGGAGTCCTGAATCAAAGAACTTCTGCAACTTTTGGAACTCTCATAACCTTTTATCACTTTCATAACTTGAATTTATCTCTAGTTCCAGCTGCTGTGACTAACTGGTTGAAGTCATCTTTTGATGAAAAGAAGTCATCACACTACTAAGACATTTTGCACTCAATACAATGATATCTA
Source organism: Octopus bimaculoides (assembly GCF_046866305.1). Lineage (NCBI taxonomy): Eukaryota > Metazoa > Mollusca > Cephalopoda > Octopoda > Octopodidae > Octopus > Octopus bimaculoides. The sequence continues at coordinate 36,876,093 of NC_142941.1, read as the reverse complement.
GAGACCTCTTTCGTTTTTTGCATATATTGATGAAATAGATGTTAACTTGAAGCATGTTACAGTATTAAAATGCACAAACAACATTAAGCTGTACCTTGAAAGAAAAAGAACAGATCCTATGTGCTATAGATCTTTCCACCAATTTGACCTTGATACATTGGTGCAATAGTTTGCTGACTGATAACTCATGCTGGCTGCAAACAAGTGCACCTCTAGATATTTGAGGAAGAAAACCCCAGAATTTACCAACTTCCTTCACAATACACCTATAAGAAGAATGCTAGTGAATGTGACCTACGGATTATTGCCAACAATGATCTGTATTAGATGAATCACATTTCTAAAATAATCAAAAAGTTTGAAGATGTTTATATATCATTCAGTAAGGTGTATGTCAGCTGCTCAACAGTTATCTATTAAAAGCTGTATATGGCTACGATATGTCCACATTGACAGCTTGCATCTCCAGTCTGGAATGCCTTTCTTGTCCAAAATATTGATGTACTTGAAGCTGTCCAGAAACATGCAACTAGCTGAATATTCTTCAACAGTCACTTGCTATATCTTGGACCATATCTCTAGGTATCAACACATTAAAGCTTTAATGTATAATAGCTACTTGGGAGAAACCCACATGGTTGTCTACCATCTTTCAAACAGCAGCTTAAACCACCATTTTGAATCCAATATCTCTACCACCTTTGGACATGCTTATAAAATAAAATTTTAAAAAGTGCAAAAAGAAAGGAAGAAAAAGTGCAGCACTTAGTACTTTTAGAAACATTTTCTCTTACTCAGAATTGTTGAAGCATGGAATAAACTACTTGAATCAGTTGTTAGTTCTCAAGACAATGTATCCTTAAAAAATTTGATGCGTCCCAAAATTAGGTAATCCTATTCCTGATCTATGCACTTATTCCACTTTATGGCTCTTTTAACATTCACTTTCTGTTTTGTGTTTTATGCTGTGTACTATGCATGTATGTACTTTTGGCTATCATTTCTCTTTCTTCATTTGACCATTGTTACTTTGTGTCCTATTTTTTTTAGCTTTCCAATAAGTTGTAGTACACCAAAGCACCACATACAATAAGCTCTGCTACTGTCTTTTTAACTTCTTCATTTCTCATAGCATAACAATCATTACCACACAGTATTACACTTTTTAATACTGGTATCCTTGAGTAGTAAGTTTAATATGAAGACTGATATCTATTGCTATCGACATCAGTGGAGTAAATATACCTTCTAGTAATATTGAACTGTTGCCTAAATATTGGTGGCTTCACTAACAATATTAATCCTATCAGAAAATTAGCACATTATCTGCAAATTTTAAATGATTTTAATATTGCAACATACACTTTACATACACACAGAAACATGCACACATACACACAATGCAAACAGACACACACACACACATACACAGAAAAGACACACTCACCACATCAGTAGTAGTTCCTCCCTAAACACATCCTATTAGCCAATCAAAGACTCTTTTTTTATACTGTCTAATTTTTTTTCTAAAATGACTCAGGTTTTCAGCTACACCAATATAAAAATGTTGGTGCTACTTTCTCCTTTCTTACATACTTGTGCTTCTGTGTATAATAGCTTACATCTATAAACTCATGCATAACATACATACACACACGACTCGCACAACTTACACACACGACTCGCACAGCTTACACACACATATGCACATTACATATATAAGCCACACACATAAGGCAATTAGAGACCCTCTACATTGTTATTTGATCTACTACAAATAGCTGTAAACACATTTTACTATAACAATAATGAAAAGATACAATTATCCAATCTCTGCACTGCTTGGAATTAGTCTTAGGGATTAGGTCCAGTTATGGAACCTTTCAGAGTTTTACCTTTCATTCATGGTAAGGCACATTTTGCGAGCCTATGACTTTGTACATAATCTACTAGATTATGGTTAGTGCCATAAGTAAAAAGGTTAAATGTGCAATGCCAAAAAAAAACTGTGTACCCAGATTTGATTTATAACCCACAGTTGCTCACCCCATCATCTTCAGACACAAATACAAAAGATGAAATGAAAATATGTTTTTCTCAGGATCAGTATTTGAGGAGTTTTCAGTATAAATTTACTTGGTACTGATATTATGATTTCTGCCCAATGAAGAAGCCTCCATTTAATCACTTAAATTTCAAGAAATAGAGACCAAATTTCTCTCAAATCACACCTTAATATCTTAAAAAGGAATGCATTGGAGAAAGTGGTTCTTTACAGTGCTGTCTTAAGGTATGGGCCCACTGGGCAAACACCAGGGGTCACCATGGATTTAAAGACCCGGTTCTAATCTATGGAAAGTTGTGGTTGTGTATTTAAGGCTTCCACTGCTCTGCTTTCTCCAGGGGATTATAAAGCTGTTAACATATCCCTATTTGTGCAGACATTATACATAATAATATGGACAGGTTGACCAAATCTGGAACATCTTTGGTAATAGATTTGATTGCCCAGAATTCACCTGTGGTGGAACAACAACAACATTGATTCTACGAGTTAAAAAATTAGATAAAACTGCATTATATAAAATCTAATAGAATCAATGATTAATAATGTTTTTTATGGTGAATCAAAACCGAACAAAATGGCAAGCTGACTAGGATGCATGAGCAAGTTACTCAGAACTCATCTTTTGAAGAGAGAAAAACTAACTTAGAAACTAGTTGCAAACATGATAATGGAGGAAAGAGTAAGAATACAAAAATAAATAAACAGCAAAATCAATAATCTCATGACCAAATGAAAAACATAACTGAAAAATATTTTTTATTAATATTTTTATCATTTAAAAAAATGTTCAAAGCCTTATTGAATGAAAATTTAGATAATAAGGTAAATATTAATGCATTTTGTTATGGTCAGAGAGCAGATAAAACACTGTAGAGTGGCACTCCTCTGCAAAAAGAACACTGCCAATCAATCAAGTGCAGTGGAGTATAAGAGATTCAGTACTCTGGAGCAGCTGAAAATGCTGTGATTTGATTGGTCAGTTTATTAAGTCTTTTAGTATCTTCTAGAACAAGCTAAGGATACTTGCTACTTGTTTAAATATGCTGTAATGTCACTGGAATGAAACTGCTGAACTTCTGAACTTTTAGAGACAGAGTAAACTGTAGCAGACTTATAGCCTTGTTGTAGTCCAGTATCAGAGAGAATACTGAAAATAAGACAACAATAAAAATACTGAGAGGCTATACTAGAATGTGCTGGAGAGACCAGTAATCATTATAAGATGAAATTTCCACAGTCCAACATCTATATTCTTTTATTTTATCACTGGTTTTAGTCATTGGACTGCAGCTATGCTTTTAAGGATTTTGACCAATTACACCATTCCCTGGAGTGTGTCAGATACTTATTCTATTGATCTCATATGAGATCAATAAAATAAGTACTAGACACTCTACAGGAAATGATATAATTGGCTAATAAAATACTATTTTTATGTTAAGGGTTTTCATGCAGGCAGGAAATTATTGATTTCTTATTTATCTATTTATTGATCAAGGTGAGATCAATAAAATGATGCAGAGTCAACTGGTCATAAAGAGAGGAAGCTGAAATATACTAAAATAACCCCCAAGGTATTTTTTAACTCACTAGTTTCTCCAGCTTTTAGTAATAAATACATATTATGGGCTTCTGCACAGTTTCTATCTATAAAAATTTCACTACCTAGGCTTAGGTCAATCTGAGGTTTTAGAAGTCACTTGCTTGAAGCACCAAGCACTGGGATCAAATATAATCCATCTGAACCATATAGTAGCAAAGCAAACTTCTCAGTCACACCATACCATATAACACTTTAAAACTTCTAACTTGTAGCATTAGGCAAAACATGTTAACCATTTGAGATTTTCTTACAGTTATTGTCGTTATTCCTTTTCTTTTTTTTTTCTTCATAAATAATGCTGACAACCACTACATATTCTAAGATATCTCTCTTAACTTAGTTTCTTTCCAACTTTCTCTGCAACATTCTAATACTTCTTCAGTACAACTCATGAATCAAGACAAATGTCCAAAGATTTTTCATGGATTTCAATTTTTAGCTACACTTCTAAAATTTTAACCTTTCGTTCAAGAAACTATTTTAACTGTTAATATACTATCGGGGTCAAATTTCTTTTCTCCCCACTGCATATACAAACTTATACAAGCTCATGACATTCATGATCTTGTATTTCTAGTTTGATTTGAAATGAAATCATGCAAGATATTTTGACAATCAGATATTCTGAGTTCAGCATTTAACTAAATAATTATGTTACAACCTAATTTTGTTTACTTATTTGGAAACAAATTATAAAGTAAAATGTTAAACCAACCAGACAAAAAGTCTGAAAAAATTTTGAAAGTCAATTTTATGCCAAATCAATAAAGTTTTTTTTTTATCATTTCTACATATAATTGATAAATTAGATTATATTGATTTAATAAAATAGATTTATGAAATTAATAATATAGGTTTGAGCATGATCAATGAGCACTGACATTTATTTTAAATCAAAAAAAAGTATTGGGTACATTTTGAGAGAACTACAAGCTTATACAAAAGTCATTATTTGCTTCTATTATCCAAGAGTTAAAGAAGAATATTTATAAAACTACCCTTCTAGTCAACAAGCATACTATTATGGAACTGATCAAGCCCAGACAAAGTCAGAAGAGAAGTTAAGTTAAAAGTTTTCACTAATCAAAGTTAATTTTCAGAGATTCCTGAAATAGCATGGAGCATATAGATATTTAAGTCCAAAATCATACAAACTGTAACAGTAAATAATATCAAAATATTTTTCTTTAAATAATTGTAATAATTTTACTATGAATGCTCCATATTTGCCTTAATAGTTTCATTTGCAATATTTGTTTTAAAAATACAATTACAAAGCACAAATAGCATATTTTTCACTTTCCATTTTTTTCTGCCCATACTGTTTTTGTATTAAATTTATAATAATACTGTTTTTGTATTAAATTTATAAAACATCCATCATATTTGATGGCATATATAAGATGCACTCCTTTCAAAAAAAAAAGTCTCAAAAATTCATCCCAGGTCCTATATGTACAAAATTGTTTAAATTTTACATGGTTGAATACACTACAAACATGTTTTCTTTAATATGCACTACTGAAGTTGGGTACATCTAATATAGCCATGTGTCTTTTATGCCATCAAATATGGTAAATATTTTTATACTTTTAAAACACCTAATACATATTCAAGTTCATACAAAAAAGAAAACAGTAAAAAAGTAAATCAAAAATATCCACATTGTTTCATAGGAAAACAAGAAATGAATTCTTGAAAATGCCTTATCGTATAATGAAGAAAGATCTTATGAATTGCATTCTTGTGGTATTACTTGCCAATTTCTTTTCAAATTCCCAGTTTTAGATAAAATTGAAAGAAGTAATAATCTAAGCATTTTCATTTTAAATAGTTGACTGGATCTCACTCCTTCACTCATCTGTACTGAAGACTACAGTCTCCTTGTTTACAGTGAATTTAGTTGACCCACTTAGAATTAAATACATTACTAGGAACAGAATATAGCACAGGTAATAGAATACAGACTATATGGCTTAGAGTGAGCTCTTCATCACTCCATAGTCTCAGTTAGTTACAACTGTTATAATTATTTATTGATATGAGAATAAAACTGAATACCTGATATTACTTGCAATGTTTTCAAAAAAAAAGTGTGACATTTTTGTCAGAGAGATCTAGTAAACTTATCTCATGTTCAAATGATTTATGACCATTATTAGGAGATTATGTTTTTTTTTATTTTCATGATATATATTTTGAGGAAATTTAATCTTTAGTAGTCCTTTTTGTAACCAGTGATATCGTTATAAAAACATATGTATTTTGCAGGATATTGCTGAAAAGCTAGGGACAAGAAATCAATGATGAACTCCTCTGGACACCCCCAACATGGATATGCTTGGGTTGGTTAGCCAACAAGAGTCTTCATTATGAGATGTTGTGTTGTTGATCCTCCAAATGCTGCAGGGGATCTTGATATAAGATGAATTGAAACAAATCCAAACAAGCTCAACCAGTTGATGAGTCTATATGATAGTACAGTAGGATATAACATAGTGACATATCATGACATTTGTAATATAGTGAGTAAAAATTTCAATTAACTGAATTATTCATGCAGTCAGTGGACAAAACCTACCCCCAAGATATTTTGAATCCAAAAACAGCAAGGAAGATTTTTCTGTTAGGAGTGGATCGTGTCATTAAAACCAACTGGTGAAGGCAACAGGTATGTTTCAGTCTTATAAAAACCAGTTCTTATTACAGTTCTAATTAGAACTGTAATGCATACTCAGTTGGCATAATTTACAAATGATTAATACATATGCATAATTAGAAGCAATGTAATGATGCTGGTTATGAATATCAAAACATGGCTGATTAAAAAATAACCCAGGTGTGTTCTGTATACTAAATACACAAATACACATATGGTCACATATGCAGTATAAAAAACTGAAAAACTCAGGGTGTTATTTTATAATACTTGTACATTTTTGCTGACAAAGAGTCATAGATAAAAGTAAATCTAAGTTTAATAAGATTCAACTATTTTTCTTTGGAATTTTTTTTTTTTTTGCCAAGAAAATTTAACTTCAATTTTTACTTCAAATATTCAATGTTTATTATGAATAAAAATAAAGATGCTTAAATATTAACTAAAACAGTTTTACATAGCAACGAAACATAAACGAATTCCATAAACTTTAATGACTCACCTGAAGAGATTCCTGTATGACATTCTGTGGTTGTATTCCTGATACTGGACCTTTCCACTCATGACTAGATTCATATTTTGAATGAGGATCTCTTCGAAGCAAGAGAGTTGGACCATTTCTCTGATTGCTTGCATAGGATTCAACTGTAACAGGCATATCATCATGAGATATTTGTTCAGAGTTGTATTCAGAGAGAGCATTTTCTCCCAAGTAGTTGTTAGAGTCATCAACTCGACAACTATATTGGACATCTCTTTGGTTATTCTTACGAAGAATACATACAGTAATTGAAACTACAATAGCAACAGAAACTATAACTGCTGCTACTACTATAATAATCATCAAATTAATATGTATTCTATTGTCTGTTTCTGTGTCTTCAGCTGTGTACATTATCGCTGTTGTATTGCTAACAGTTAGTGCCAAAGACAGTATAGTTGTTGCGGATAAAATTGGTGTACCACCATCTTTGACGGCTAATTTTAAAACATAAGATCCAGCATCATTTTGATAAACTGGGCGAGAAAAAGACAAAACTCCTGTATAAGGATTGACTGTAAATAACTGCTTGTCATTACCTCTATATACTTCATATCTGAGGAATGCATTTACATGTCTGTCTCTGTCTGAGGCTCTTAGTGTTGTGATGTCGGTATTCATTTGTGGTTGGTAATGGATTTCTAAATTGAAAGGGTTAACACTTGGAAATGTGAAATAAGGAGCATTGTCATTTTTATCCATAACTTTAACAATCACATTTGCTGTGTTGTTAAGAGATGGTGTACCATTATCTTTGACTAAAACTTTGAACTTGTAGACATCTTGTTGCTCTCTATCCAAAGATTGTGTTGCTGAAATGAATCCAAAGTCAGAAATGACAAAAGGAAGAATATTATAATTCTGATTAAATAAAGAAAAACTCAGTTGCCCACCAGGTCCCAAATCTTCATCTGTAGCATTAACAAAGCCAACAGGAAAATTTTGCTCTTCATTTTCATATGTTAAAAATTGGAATGTATCTTTTGTAAATTGAGGCTGTATGTCGTTGACATCTTTCACTTGGATGGAAAACTTTCTTTCAGTTCTTAAAGGGGGAGATCCTTTGTCTTCACAAATTATTGTGCTTTCAATATAGCTTTCAGTTTCTCTGTTGATTAAATTCTTCACAACAATTTTGTATTTGTTTTTTCCAAGGCTTCTTAGCTGAAGTTTTTCATGCTGAAGGTCACATGATACTTCACTGTTTCTACCAATATCTTCATCGGTGACTTTAACAAATGCAATGAATCCTCCAACTTTGATTGCTTCAGACACCATTGCATTATTTTCTTTAGAGCGAGAAATAAAGTTCATGTCTATGACAGGGGCATTGTTCTGTTGGTTGATGACATAGACTAGAACAATGGCAGTGGAACTCAAAGGAGGATTTCCTCCATCAGTAGCTTCAACGAACAACTTATATACCTTTTTGGCTCTTGCTGGAAGTTTTTGAAGCAAAAATATTTCACCACTTTTTTTGTGTACTTTGAAATACATTTTATGATTACTTGAAGTTTTTGAACCAAATTTAAAGAAAACTTTACCATTTATGCCTGAATCTACATCTGTTGCTGAAACACGGATGATTGCAGTGCCTTTAAAATAACCATCATTTATTGACACGTTATAAACATTCTGTGAAAATACAGGAGAGTTGTCATTTTCATCTGTAACAGATATCAGAACATTCAAGCTTCCTTGCAGTGGAGGTGAACCTCCATCTTTAGCGATCACTTCTACTGTATAGCTATCCTTTATTTCTCGATCAAGTTTCTGCTGCAAAAAAATTCCCAGTTTTGCAGTTCCATCAATCTTCTTAATAACAGACAGAGCAAATAAATTACTAAGGTTTTCATTTAAGTGATATGTGATTTGGGAGTTCTGAGCTCCAACATCAATATCAATAGCATTTGGAATTGATTTTATGGTACCTCTTCCATCTGTTTCAGAAAAGTAAAGATTATTGGCATCAACTGGAAATTCTGGTCGATTATCATTGACATCTTCTATAATAATTTTTAACTCCAATATCTTAACAAAAGACAATTTATTTTGTACTGCAACATCCACCATTTTGAAACATTCAGTGTTATATTTACACAGAGATTCAGCATCAAGTTTCTGAGCAGTATAAAGCTTCCCTGTTTTGGTAATATTAAACAACTGAGGTGTAGAAGAAATTTCCTGCTGGAGTTGACTAAACCAAAGGACAGTTTGTTGTGAACCTTGTGCTGAATTACTTCTCAAAATGTTTGTATCAAAAGCAATGTCACCAATAAAAATTCCAGGACGCTGATTTTCTTTTATATTGTAGATCCAGTCTACGCAGTCTGAGACATTCAGAATAAACAGCAAATATAATATTTTTAGCATATTTCCCTTTAGAATTTGTCTGGCTGATTTAATATGTTTGCATCTAGAAATATAAAGAAAGGAAGAAGAAAAAACAATTTCATTTTAATCTTAATTTGAAACTGTATTTTGAAATGATAAAAATATAGCAAAAATGAAGCTGTATGAAAAGATTATGTCTATTAAAAAATATTCCTTCTACTTTACCTCATTTAATAGCAATAAGATTTTCCATCATATTTCTAAATTTCTCTGAAACAATGTTCAGCAACTGTAATTTAGCTTTTAATAATAATAATAATAGTAATAATAATAATGATGATGATGATGGTGTTGAAGATGATGATAATGATGAACACAATAACAATAACAACAGCACTGTTATTACTACTAATACCACCACCACTGATAATGATAATAATAATAATAATAATAATAATAATAATAATGATGATGATAACAGCAACAACAATAATAAATGTTTATAGAAAATAAACATTTTCCCTCCACCTAAATAGATACATTAAAATTGAACAAAATGATTTCATAAACAACTGAATGTATTTTGAATGTATAAAATTTAATTATTCACGAGAAGGAATTCTTCAGTATACATACATATATACATACATGTGTGTGTGTGTGTGTGTGTGTGTGTGTAAGTGTAAGCACTATATTACAGACGAAAATAACTGCATATATGAAAGCAATATTTATTTACAGCATTTGAAATGATGTTACGTAAAAGGGGTAAAAATAAAACAAACAGATGGATGGACATTTTATTCATCAACCTACTTATTTTTGTTCATTATAGACATTACCATTGCATCAGCAAGTTTCCCTGCTTTTCAAATAAAGAATAAATGAACCAAAATATTTCAAAGAACAGATGCAATTTTTCTGTGAGAAATTGGCAAGAGGTATAGAACAATGGAATGGTGATAATAAGAATAATATGAACGAGAATGAGACCATCAAGATTAATGTCATTGCTACTACTGCTTCTTCTAATAGTAATGATAATGATAATGGGATCAAAATGGTAGTAGTAGTAGTGGTAGGAGTAGTAGTAGTAGTAGTAGTTGTTGTTGTAGTGGTGGCAGTGGCGATGGTGGTGGTGGTTTAGAATGAAGTTTCTATTGTAAAGATTTACCAGGTAAATTATAGCATTACTGAAAAGAAAACAATCTTGCTAAGTTATTATGGAAATATTGAAGTAATGCAAAAACAAGTTGCACAGAAAAATGATGTTTTTATTGGAATTTCATTTAGAAGATTGGTTCACAGATGGAAGCACAATTTCACGAATATATTAAAATGCTGATGGAGCAACTAAAAGTGATTTATGTGTGTGTGTATGAGTCTATATATATATATGTGTGTGGGTGTATACATATATACAGACACATATGTGTACACTAATATATATCTAATATATGTATATATCAACATTTATACATATATATATCATCATCATCTTCATTGTATGTATGTATTCATAAATATATATATATATATATATATATATATATATATATATATATATATATATATATATATATATTGGGTTGTCCGGAAAGTGCGTGCCGATTTTTAAAGGAAAGAAAAAGGTCAATAAATACTTGCCATTACATTTTTAATCAACCAAATATGGACCATTTTGTTGCACAATGCCTCTCCATCTTTCCTTTAACTTGAAAATACCCTCTTCCCAGAATTGAGGTGGTTTCATGGCAAATAAGTCAAAAGGTAAGCTATTATAAATTGACATGAACTTTCCAGACACATATATATATGTATCCATAAATATATATTCATATACATATAGTGTGTAGGCTGGGGGGTTTAGTTGCTGTGTGTAGTGTGTGAAGAGTGTGTGTGAAGTTGTGGAGGTTGGTGTGTGATAGTGTTAGTGTGGTGAGATAGTAGATAGATAGTGAGTATGTTAGGTGAGTGTGTGTGTTAGAGTGTGAGTGAGAAAGGTGAGTGATTGTGAGTGTTTAAGAGTGAGTGTGAGTGGTTTGATTGAGTGTGATGAGTTGTGTGTGTGAGTGTGTGTTTGTGTGTTGTGTGTTCAGGTGTTTGTGTGTGTGTGTGTGTGTATGTGTGTGAGTGTGTGTGTGTGTGGTGTGTGTAGTGTGTTTGAGTCGTGTTTGTGTGTGTGTGTGTGATTGTGTGTGGTGTTTGAGTGTTTGTGTGTCGTGTGTGTGTGTGTGTGTGTTTGTGGTGTAGTGTGTGTGTGTGTGTGAGTGTGTGTTGAGTGTGTTTGTGAGTGTGTGTGTGTGTGTAGTGTTAGTGTGTGTTTGTGTGTGTGTGTGTGTGTGTGCTTGTGTTTGTGTGTTTGTTTGAATGATAACTATGATATATAATATATATATATATATATATATAATTTATATAGATATATATATAAATTATAAAGAATATATATATATATAGTATATATTTATATGAGGTATATAGATATTTATATATATATCTAGATAATATTAATTATATATATTAATATCTAGATTTTATAGTATATATTAATATAGTATATATATATAGATATATATTAATATAAATATATATATATATATATATATATAATTATATATATATATATATAGTATATAGTATAAAATATATATATATATATAATATATATATATAAATATAATATATAGATACTATTTATATATATATATATATATTATCTATATATATATATATATTATTTTTAAATATATATATATTTATATATTATAAATTATAGATAATTATATATATTATATTATATATATATATATATATATATATATATATATATATATATAATATATGATAAATATATATATATATATTATATATATTATTATATATATATATATATATATATATATATATAATATATTATATATATATAATATATTATATATATATTATTATATATAATAGATAATAAATATTATAAATATATATATTTATATATATATATATATAATATATATAAATATATATATATATTAT